>NC_056748.1:929081274-929163774 GCF_019279795.1 Protopterus annectens | reverse complement strand
GGTACACCACCTGATGTATTCAAGCAGTGGAAGTGGGTCTTCAGAACTCCAAACACATGTTTATTACATGTATTTGACACTGGTGTTAGACAATGTCCACCACAATACAGGGGTTGCAGATGGGAACATCAGTCACAGTTCCAAGGTATATCCAGCGTCATCTGCAATAGGTTTACTACTGTCATTCATGGGACCAGCTTATCAAGGAATCTGTGGGTGGCACTGTGTGTGCTTCCCAACTAAATGACACTGTAATGAAAGTCACCACACTATAGGTTGTACATGTGCCATATGTGGGCATCATGAAAACTGTGTGGATGGTGCACAGATGCACTGCATATAATGCCCTGTACTTTGTGGACCACCTAGCAGTTGATGGATGAAACCCATTTTGACTGATATACTACATGCCATATGGAACAGGTGAGACCTTGATAACAATGTGTGTGCAGTCAATGGTCCTCAGAATCACTGTCAAAAACTGTTCGCATAATGGTAGGCCTCATGGAAACCAAATATGCCCCTTCACATGTTGTAGCATCATATAAAGGAGATGAGATAGGATTCACAAAGCTAATGTGCAAAACCTCTAACATGCCCCCCTGCCAGGCACTGAAAGGTCCCATATCATGGATGGTTAATGCTGCATAAGCTTTTGTATCCATTGGGATAAGAAGGCCATGCATCCCCCCCTTAATTCCATGTGAGAGTAGCCCATACCTTCTAACTCCCATATGGTGTCTTTTTCCACATGGCCATAGTCAATGATCCAACCTTGGAGGTGATGGCATGTCTGATGATGACCATACCTCTCAACCTGTTAGAGCAAAAAATCTGGCCAAAGCCATAAATAATGGGGGTCAAAGGCCCAAAAATAGGGACAAGTTTTAAATATTGTTCTTACAAACTTGGAAAGTTGATAGAATAATAGGTTTTATATTAGCATGAATTTTCTGAAGAGCGTGAAGTTTGAAACTCAAACATCTGTTATTATTTTCTGACTTGAGTCTGCAATGACATGCCAATGATTTGCCAGAAAACCAAAATTTTGTGAGGAAAAAATCAAAAATATGAGACAAAAATCTGGATATTCTGCAAAACTCTGGGCAGTTGAGAGGTATGCAATGGCCCTTCTGTGACACAGAGGCTAATGATTTGATTTATTATTTTTTTATTTTACATTTGTTGACCAGGTTAGTCCAGCTGAGCTGATAGCCCTTTTTCAGCAGATGCCCCAGGGAGAAAAGCTTCACAAATTTACAGTGAAATTGTATAAGTAAATTGAAAACATGTATTAACAAAACATTGCATTTTTAAGTTGGAAACAGGAAAAGCAAATACACTATTTACAGAGTTTAAGCTGACATTACACTTAAGATATGTGCAGGAACAGTATGCACGTTTATCTAACAGTATTCTAACTTTATAAATACAATCAAGGTGGTTACAGTTAGTGAAGAACATACAGACAGTGTATAAGCACTGGCTTTGAATATGGACATTAAAACATGCTGCTCGGCTAATGCTTATGGTGTCCTAACATTATAGCGTGAGCAATACTCATGTAGTCCTCAAAATCCTGACACTCGGAATAGCTGATCACCATGGTTCATTGAGCTAGATGTAAGTTTCTGAATTACATCTGCATGTTTGATTTTGCATAAGAGATGGCTCTCATTAGAATTTTGATATACATTTGCATGTCATTATGCAGTCACTAGTATACAGTACATACCAAGCTGTTTATCCGGTAGTGGGGATTCTGTTTGTGGGTCTCTGAAATGCACCCCCTGCAAGTCATCACTCGCCATACTATTTCATGTACTACACTACAGTATTGGTTTCTGAATGCCCCCATAAACCTCTTTTGAAAACCAGAATGTAGTATTGTGATGCAACAAAAGAAATTGCATGGGTTGGAATATGTTAAGAGTAACTGTTCTATTTGTTGAGTATCATAATGCTGACCCGGGAAATGTGTAGACTGAAAATCTTACTCAAGTCCAAAAAAAAAAAAACATTTCTTGGAATCTTCTCTTTTCACTGAAGTATGATGATCTTAGGGGGCTTTCCCTTTATATCAGTGCCCCCACAAAAAGCAAGTTTAAAGGATAAATGCATTATTTGATATTTGCCAGTGTTTTAGGATTTTTAGTCTTTAATGGGGACTTGGCATTGCGAGTTTTTTCATTTCAATAGGGAGCTATGAAAAAGTTTTTCTCAGCATAAAAATCCTTATTTATTTACACGATTCACATTAATCAGAAAAAATCACTCTTTTAGCTAACCCAAATGTTTCCAAAAAATGAATTAATGCTTGAAAGAATATAACAAACTGACGCTTCGCTGACAACGGAAGGCGGACCACAGCTGAGCTGTTGTACATTATCCCTCAGCTCTGCATCAGGACTTTTTAAACCTGCTTTGATATTTATCTCCATTTCACTGTTCATGAAGCAAATGATGGGTTTTGGCTATTCAGTCCAATCTTCTATATCAACCCTCCCCAACAACATGCACCAAAGATACTGGACATGCAATAAAACCTCAAACCCAAGGTGAAGCAGTTAAGCAAACTGACATATCACAGGGGATTAAGGGTATGAGCTGTTAATTAGCTGCTACTTATAATTCAGGGTTTGATACCATCTGCCTTTATTTGCCTGGCAAGAAACTTGACTAGACTGCTTCTCTGATGAATGTGGAAAAAGTTCATGTGGATTAGTGTTCATCCTTGTTAGCAAATGTAAAAAAATAAACCTTGGGTTACTGATATCTCATTCTGAAGCATTATCTCTAATGAAAGGCCAACAGATCGACCTGGGTTTTAATTACTGCAACCATCATTTGTATCTAGATTAATTTGTTTTTCCTTATGTATAGTTCTTGATATCCATGTATCATCTGTGTTTGTAATTTTTTTTTTATTCTGTCCAGTACTATTAAACTCTGAGTTCATAGCAGTGTACATTGGTGCTGCCCCAATGTAATCAGTAGAGGCAGGAAAGCGCAGCTGTGCCTCATACATCCGACATGCATTTCAGTGAAGAGTGTATCTGTGCCAGGAACATGAGAACAAGAGCAGTGCTTGATTTCAGATAAGCCTTAACCGTTTCAGCACTTTACTGAATTACAAGTTTGTAGCTGAAGAGATTCATACATTAAGACTGCATAAAAGTCTATGTGACGAAAGCAGGCATTTAAATTTGCTGTCTGTGTGCCTGTCATAATTGTGTTCACACTGTAAAACCTCAAACACAGTGTTAAGCACCTATCACAATGTACACTAGTAAACACAAGCATCTCTGAGGAATAACTCAGACTAATAACGAGAGAGAGAGAGAGAGAGAGAGAGAGTGTGTGTGTGTGTGTGTGTGTGTGTGTGTGTGTGTGTGTGTGTGCTACAGTTTTTACTATAGTTTATTCTGACATTTGGGTATGTCCGACTGAGAGATAGCACATTTTCAGCAGAGGCCCGGGGGGAAAGCCCCATTAGGTAAACAAATTACAAACAATAGACAGTAGTACTTACAAAGGTTTTTTTTTTTAAAACATGAGTTTTTTTAATACAAGATTGACATACTTTTAGTTTAAGTACATAACAAAAGACATATGCAAAAATGTTCTAAGTATTTCTCAATCTAGAAATGTCTAAACCCTAGTATATCTATGTATATTATTTTTAGTTAGTTATATTTTCATAGGTTTTGCAGTGCCCAGCTGGGAAATAAGCAAATAGTTGTATTAGCCCCCAAAGTGTCAGTGTTACACAGGTTTAGGTAGTGATATACACAGGGAAATGTGAGGATGCTGTTTCTAGCACATAAAAATCCTTGTAGGGGCGTAATGATCTGCAGAAAAACCTCTGGTGAAATAGTGGTTAAAAGGGATGTGGTAGGTGCAAAGAAAGGCCATTAGTGATATCACACAGTCTCAAAGGTACTAAAATAAATAATTCACATTTGGAGAGTAGCACGGTCTGCAACCCTTCACTGTGAAAATGGAGCTAAAGGAAATACACACCCTTTGCCCCAAAACAGCATAATGTATTATCTTCCTTTTTCATCATAAAACTAACTTGTTGCACCAATAACCTCAAACACCACTTTCTGTGCAATACATTTCATGAGAAAAATTGAACAGATTTCAACACAGCTTAGACTGCAAAGTAATATGGTGCATAAAATAAAAAGTCCAAACAAAGAATAGAAGCTTAGGATGAAAGTGAAGTACCACATGCTTTTTTGTTTTGTACTAGAAGTAATTATTCTGATAAACCCAGCAGCGCTAACCTTGATGGGAAAAACAGAAAAGCCTTCTGGAATGTTGTACTGGAAAAGACCATGAACAATATGTTTTTTTAATTGATAGATTTTATTTTGCTTTCCTATAAAGCATAACAATTTCGATTTAGCACATTATAACTCTCCTATTACCCTTTAGAACTCATTGAAAGGACAAAGGCATTACACAGAACTGGCAGACATCTTTTCTACCAGCACATGTGAAAATGCACTCTATTTTTATCATAACGTGTGACTACATGATACTTGACAGTGTGACAAGATTATTTACTGAAACAACAGTCATTAATTTGGAGATTGTTTTTAACTAAATGGAGGTGATGATCAGTGGTATTTAGACAAGAGCATATATTGCAGATATATGGTATGCAGCAATTTGTGCAGAATTCAATGTCTAAAAACACAGATCTTTGTGTTCTGAAGTCTCTTAATTGTGCTCACTTTGCAGTACTATACTGAACCTGTAGACACTATGGTCTGGATATAAGGGACTTTGACAAAAATTTATGCCAAGTCAAAGCAAAGATAGTGTACATTACGTAATGAAAAGTTTTGTTCAGAAAATATCTTCCTAATATTAGCAGATCAAGAAAAGGTCAATGCGGATCAAAAAGAAAATTGTAGTAAAGCTAGCATAGCAGTCAGTGACTTCAGACGAGCCTACATGCACAGGAAGGCAGGAACCCACAGGAAGTGGCTTAGCACACCTGTGACTGTGCATGTCAACCATAAGGCAACAGAACAGATCTTGATTATTTGCATAAGAATAAAAATCAGCTGTGCGGGTTCTTAGGTTCATTACAAAGTTTATGGCCCAATAGCCTTTACAAGAATTATGGCTGTTGACTTGTATTGAAATGCATGTGCCCATGCATTTATCAAGGTTCCTTTGCAAGACTGTGAAGAGACTGGCATTGTTTTTAGAGGCAGTAGAAACTGATTCTCAAGCAGGAATTAACGAGTAATACATTTATCATGATCACTGTTAATGAATATTTTAAGTCTGATTGCCTTTGTCTAAGTATTAGACCACACATTTATCTAAGTTAGAAAATGATTAAGACAAAAAGGGTCTTTCATAGGCTAAAAATAAGGCCTAGATCCCCCCACAGGATCATAGGTTCATAGGTAAGTACTAGGCTATCTGCCTTTGTGGGCCATTTTAAGCCTAGACAGTTTCCCTTTTTATGGTTGAAATAACCTATCCTATTTGGTTATAGACTGGCTTTGCCCATCTCATGGTCGATTAATTATATATTACTCCTAATGAGAATAACTGGGATTATACCATACATAGATGAGGGGACCGCAAAGGATAAAACCATTTAGGAGCTGCCTCTGTCCATTAGTAATACAGGGGGCAGTCCTGCAGCAGATTTTCTGCTTCCCATCCTAGACCTAAGTTGTGCTTGAATATGGACAGGGATGAACATTGTTTTATGTGGCTGGGGAGTCTGTTTCAGAGCAGTGATATCCTTGGAGAGATACATCTGTCCTTCCAAACTCTTCTGTTGATGTTGCAGAAGAGGTTTAGGTTTCTAAACTGAGTATTTCCGATGCCATTTGACGTGCTGATGTGGAGTAAATCCATCAATAATAGGTCAGTGGATACCTCATATGCCAGACACAGGTCACCTCTTAGCAGTTTGTAGGATACCAAGCATAGTGACAGGGCTTTGAGTCACTCTGTGTAGGACATGTTGATTAGGCCTTGTATCCTTTTAGCAAGGTATCTCTGTGGGCATTCCAGTTGTTGCATATGTTTGGGCAGATTCATGCTAAAGGGGCATTATATTCAATGATTGTCCTAAAAAGGGTTGAGTAAAGGGGACAATCACATCCTGCAAAAGGGGGCTTTGTACACTTTGAATGGCTGTATAAGGGACCTGCTTGAGTTCAGTGAAAGAGCTAATAGTACCCTTGAGTATAGTATGGGTGACACTAAAAGCCTTTGCCAGAGGAGCAACTATCTGGTCAAATACAATATTAGTATCTATGCTTATACCGAGGTCCTAACAAACATGATAATAGTACCTATGGTTATGCCGAGGTCCTTACAAATATTATACTAGTATCTATGCTTATACCTACATCCTTACAAACATGATATTAGTATCTATGTTTATACCAAGGTCCTTGCAAACATGATATTAGTATCTCTGCTTATACCGAAGTCCTTACAAACATGATATTAGTATCTATGCTTATACCGAAGTCCTTACAAACATGATATTAGTATCTATGCTTATACCGAGGTCCTTACAAACATGATATTAGTATCTCTGCTTATACCGAGGTCCCTACCCATATGATTTTAGTATCTATTATTATACTGAGGTTCTTACAAGCATATTAGTATCTATGCTTATACCGAGGTTTTTACAAACATGATATTAGTATCTATGCTTATATCGAGGTCCTTACAAACATGATAATAGTATTTATGCTTATACTGAGGTCCTTACAAACATGATATTAGTATCTATGCTTATACCGAGTTCCTTACAAACATGATTTTAGTATCTATGCTTATACTGAGGTCCTTACAAACATGATATTAGTATCTATGCTTATACGCAGGTCCTTACAAACATGATTTTAGTATATATGCTTATATTGAGGTCCTTACAGACATGATATTAGCATCTATGCTTATACCGAGGTCCTTACAAACATGATATTAGTATCTATGCTTATACCGAGGTCCTTACAGACATGATATTAGTATCTATGCTTATACAGAGGTCCTTACAAACATGATATTAGTATCTATGCTTATACCGAGGTCCTTACAAACATGATATTAGTATCTATGCTTATACAGAGGTCCTTACAAACATGATATTAGTATCTATGCTTATACCAAGTTCCTTAATAAAATACTTTATCTTGAATAGCTTTCATTCAACACAGTAAGTGGCCAGGGATCACCTGCTTTTAAAAAGTTTCCATACTCCATTTAATAACACTGAAGGCTGATGCATTCGTTTTATACTTGGTTTAGGTTGTATCTAAGACCGACTTGTATGTGAATGGCAGCAGACAATGCCACCCAATATGCAGTTGTCAATGAACTTGGTCATACAGTGGATAATATTACCAACATACACATCTAAAATGAAAATGCCAAAGAGATACAGGTGAAGAACCGGGTCTTGGGGCACCTGCTGTTACCTTCAAGTAATGAGGAGAGCAGAAATCTGGTGTTTACCAGGTGGGCTGTACTGAGATGCCAGCTTTCAATCGAGGGTACTTTATATGCATTGATCCCATGCTGACTGAGGTTGTTTATAATGCCTTCATTGGGGTATAGTATTTATAGGCTTTCATCAGAGCAAGGTCATCTTTTAAGAGCACAATTACTCAAGATTCATAGCTACTAATGAAAAGTCCAAAGCATTGTGTCTAGCAACATTGCTCCCACAATAAGACCCCAAAACACTGATCTTAAAAAAAATATATATAAAAAAATAAAATACAGAAATGCATTTTTACAGTGAGAACAAGACTCCTGCACCCTCCATGTGGGGACTGCACATGCTCTACTCAATATAAGCTAACTATGACATCCTGCAAACTTAGCATTTGGGCAAATTTCCTAGCCCCAATGCTTTATCATCTCAGAACTGGTATACTAAATGAGAGTCTGCTACATACTTCCAGCTGAACAAGTCTCTGTATAATTTGTCTCAATTTCTATGCTCCTAATCACTTATACATGATGATTATAACTTCTTCAGGACAGGCAACTGAATTTAGTAGGCATTTTCATAAACATCCAAGTACCAGTAGAACAAGTGACATCCACAGGAATAACACACGGCAAAAAAATATCAACTTCAAATGTCTCAGTGGAATAAACAGTGACGCGGACTTCTAAAAACAGTCCAAAATTTATTAAAGATTGTTAGCGCTTTCACCTTGCTGGCTTCATCAGACAAATGCTTAAGAAATTTGGAAGCATTTAAATATTGCATCCAACTCACCTATTGGTACAGACAAACACTGACATCATCATTCAATTCAATTAAAATTGCAAGGCAGAAAAACATATATATATAAGAAATATATTAAAAATGTATAAAACAAACACATTAAAACGCAGAATTGCAAAAAAAATATGTATATACTGAATACATATAAAATTCACAAACATAAAATAACGCAACTCTGTCAAAGGCTTAGATGTTAAATGGAACTTAATGCCCATATGGTAACACTAATTAGATAATCGTGTCAAAATCACTGGACACTCAGAAATAACATACTATACAATTAAGGTTGTCCTAGTCACCTTCGAAACACTCAAGCCCCAAACTATATTCCAACAGGCTAGAGTAGGGGCAACATGAAGTGAAAAACTTTACATAGTTCAAAAAGGTATAAAATTACACCCTAAATAAACACAGGGTGTTACAACTCCCACTTCATGTATAAATAAAAATGAAAGTTCTAACATTCTAAGAGGGGCACCACCACTTATAAAACACAAATGAGCTCGTGGGTATCATGCGATGCTATAAAACCACTGACAAAAGAAAAGGCCTGGGTAAAGAACACAAAAAAAACATTAAACTACCCTTCTATTAGAAACGGTTAACCTTCTGTTCTGCAAGATAGGTCTAAGGGAAGCTTTATCATTTAAGCCCAGGACCTTATCAGCTCTGCATCTGATAATCCATCTGAGCTCACATTCTTCCGTATAAGTCTCAATATTGCCCCCCCATTCATTAGGTCTAATGAATTGTAAAACTGAAAATAAAAAAGAGTGTGTGATACCCATTTCTTTATGGTGTTTGGCCAATGCATTGGAATCCGTACCAATGCGTATGTGGTAAATATGCTCCCTTATACGCTCCCGGAGTTTTCTATTAGTTTTTCCTATATAGAAGGCCTCGCAGGATACACATCTAGCGAGGTATACCACATGTTCACTCTGGCAGTTGGTATTTGTATGGAAGGTGTACTCATCCCCTGATACAGGGTGTACAAATGTGCACCTTTGGTCTATAAACTGACATTGTCTACAACGATGGCATGGTCTAGTGTTACCCTGGTCATGCAAAATGTGCCCATTCAAACCATTTAGGGGACAGTGGCACAGATTTTGTTTCAGGTTCTTCCTGTTTTTAAACACATAACTGGGTCTGGGACCCACTATTCTACTAATATTCTCATCTAGGAGAAGTGTGTCCCAATATTTCTCAAAATTTTCCTTAACAGCTATAGTATCAGAGTTAAAAAACATAGGAACTCTCAAGAAACTGGTGTTACCTGACCACTGTGCCAAATCCCCCATGGTAACCTCATCAGAGAAATAAGGACTCGCCCTAGTTGTCCTTAAGGAATTCACCTTGGTGATGGCTTTATCCACTTCTTGATGGCTATAGTGTCTGTCTCTCAATCTCTCCCTAAGACTAGACAGTTCCGTCAGGTAACCATCTTATGTGGGATTAAGTCTAGAGGCTCTCATAACCTGCCCCATAACAACATTACCAAATACAAAAGGGGGGTGCATACTATCCCTATGAAGTAATGTGTTCCTATAGCAAGCCTTCCTGTGGACTGCAGTGTTTAACAGGCCATTACCAAGCCTTTCAATATTAATATCCAAAAATGATAGCCTATGTCGAGAGGAACTGACTGTAAAACTGAGAAAATCAGTCAGTCCATTGACCATTGAAACAAAATTCAACAGTTCAGCTTAATTTCCTCTCCAAATTAGGAAAAGATCGTCAACAAAACGCCTATAGAATCCAACATACCGCTTGAATTCCTGGAGTGGAAACAACTGCTCTTCTTCCCAGCTGGCCATCACTATATTGGTGTAGCTATTGGCACATGATGTGCCCATAGCTACGCCATCATTTTGTATATAGGTATTACCATCAAAAAAGAAAATGTTATTATGTAACGCTGTCTCCAAAAACAGTGGCAATAAATCTATTACCTTGGCATCCAACCCCGAATGCTGGGTCAAGTACTGGTGTACTTTTACTACTCCTATATCACTTGGTATCACGTGAAGAGACTCTTAACATCCATAGTAACAAGGATGTACGGCTCGTCATCCCTTGTACTCTTCATGAAAGTGTACAAATCCAAAAGAAATTGTTTGCTATCTCTCAAAATAACGGAGTTTTCATCTACAATGGGTCTCAAAAAATGTTCTAAATAGAGTGACAATGGTTCAGTGACCCATCCTCTTCCAGCTACTATGGGTCATAATGGTGGTGTAGCCAGGGATTTGTGGACTTTAGGTAAACCCTGTATTATGGGTATTAAAGGTTTATTGACTCTTAAAAATGTGAACAAATTTGAGTCAATGTCCTGACACATTAACAAATCATTCAACATGTCATATACCTTAAAAACCTTGTTCATCACTTCTACCATCTCAGTCCTAGTGTAATATGTATCTTCTCTAAGCATCAACCTCATGCTCTCTATATAGTCATTCTTATCCATTAACACAATGGGGCCGCCCTTATCGGCTGGTCTGACAACTATAGAAGAGTCCTTAGTTAAATCAGCAAGAGCTTTTCTCTGTAGAAATGTTAAGTTATGCCTACTTCATTTCCTATTGGTCTTCTTATTTATTTTATGTATATCTTGTTCAACCAAAAATAAAAAAAATAAAAAAAGATGAAAGTTCTAACATTCTAAGAGGGGCACCACGACTTATAAAACACAATTTTTTTTTTTTTTTTTGTGTTCTTTACCCAGGCCTTTTCTTTTGTCAGTGGTTTTATAGCATCGTATGATACCCACAAGCTCATTTGTGTTTTATAAGTGGTGGTGCCCCTCTTAGAATGTTAGAACTTTCATCTTTATTTTTATTTATACATGAAGTGGGAGTTGTAACACCCTGTGTTTATTTAGGGTGTAATTTTATACCTTTTTGAACTATGTAAAGTTTTTCACTTCGTGTTGCCCCTACTCTACCCTGTTGGAATATAGTTTGGGGCTTGAGTGTTTCGAAGGTGACTAGGACAACCTTAATTGTATAGTATGTTATTTCTAAGTGTCCAGTGATTTTGACACGATTATCTAATTAGTGTTACCATATGGGCATTATGTTCCGTTTAACATCTAAGCCTTTGACAGAGTTGCGTTATTTTATGTTTGTGAATTTTATATGTATTCAGTATATACATATTTTTTTGCAATTCTGCGTTTTAATGTGTTTGTTTTATACAATTTTAATATATTATATATATATATATATATATATATATATATATATATATATATTTTTTTTTTCTGCCTTGCAATTTTAATTGAATTGAATGATGATGTCAGAGTTTGTCTGCACCAATAGGTGAGTTGGATGCAATATTTAAATGCTTCCAAATTTCTTAAGCATTTGTCTGATGAAGCCAGCAAGGTGAAAGTGCTAACAATCTTTAATAAATTTTGGACTGTTTTTAGAAGTCCGTGTCACTGTTTATTCCACTGGGATGTTTGAAGTTGATATTGTTTTGCCGTGTGTGATTTCTGTGGATGTCGCTTGTTCTACTGGTACTTGGATTTTTATACCGAACCACAGGAGTCTTTGCCCCTTGGTGCTGTCTTTGTTTGTTTTTGTTATCTTCATAAACATATCCATATTAGTTTGTGTTGAAGTAGAAATCACCTATGACTCAACAAAAAAGTACCAAAATTATCCTCTCCATAATTTTGTAAATGGCACTTGTAAGGTTGGTAGGTCTGTAGTTCCTGAGATTAGTAAGAGATCCTCCCTTGTCAATATAGACTTCTGCAGCATGCTGTCAAATGCTGGAGATAAAATTAGATAGTTTTTTCTCAACTTAATTTTAATAACACTAAAAAGATAAAAATTCAGTAACACACACACGGGCGTGTACATATTACTGACGGTGCAGCACAGAAGTTTGACTGAGATCAAATGAATGAATAAATACATAAGAAGATGCACTCCTGTGTTTTATTTATATAACTGCTGTCAGAATTCAGTGAACAACCCACTTCTCTCCCCATACCCCTTAGCTCAAGAATTCAGGAAAATGGACCAAATCAGGGAGAGATATATTTTTCTTTTTTTTTCACAAAATGATTGGAGGACAAGAGGAACCACCTACCAGATGAAATGGTTGATTTTGAAACAAGACTGGCATTTAAAAATGCATGAAAACAAAATTATAAAGAAAATAAGGGAATTTTAGATTGTGGTATTGGATAACAGACTTACAGGGAAAAAAGCTGAACTTATCACATTGGGCCTTACATGAAAAATAAATGAACTTATCACATTGGGCAAGGTTTAGGCCCTTATCTGCAACTGTGACTCTTTGTTCATTCATTTAGGTAAGAATCACAGATAAGGAGAAACTAATCAACATAAGTTGTTCAGCACTTACTAATGCACAAGTATCTTTTATACTGCAATAGTTGCCTTTATTAAATACTAATGTACTCTAATTAGCAAATGTATTTCTGTTCATGGGGAATGTTTCTTTAAAATGTTTGTAAAATGTTGGAGCTTTTCTCCTCGGGCCACTGCTAAAAAGGGTTTTTTGACTAAATTCAGTAAACAAAAACTAAATAAAATAGTATGTCCTAAAATTTCATCTGATTTGTCAGAAAAAAAAAACAAACATTACAAGGGACATTCAGAGAACATACATTTCTCCAAACATACATACATAGATATATGCATGTGTATTGCACATGTGCACACTTAAAATCCTTACCTGTTACCTTCATACATATTGCAAGTGCCTCAAATAGTGTTAGGAAAAAAAAAAAAAAAATATATATATATATATATATATATATATATATATATATATATATGATATAAGGGTTCCTGTGCTTGTACTTCCATTCCTTCCTTTCATGCTCAGTCAGGGATAATCCAGTGGAAACAGCTCCTTGCTGCTTCACACAGCAGTCTGGTGATCCCATTTCCAATCCTGGTCTCTGCCTTCTGGAACAGGCAAGAAGAACCTTGCAATGCCAAGCTGTTTTATACACAGCCTCTCAAGTGGGGTAATTGGAGTTTGTTTTTCACTTGGACATTCTAGGAACTTTGCACATAAGTGTAGTTCTGAGGACAGCAAAAGAAAAAAAACCCCCAGCAAAATAATAAAGAATTATTTTTGTTGTCTTTGCTTTACTTTTTAGGCTTTTTTCACTGGAGGGTGCTACAGCGAGTGCCATCAGTCATCTCTGGCTCCATCCCTCTGAGCCATGAGCCTGACTTACCTTGCAATGTTTAGAAAAAATGTAAACAGAAATCCAAGTGTCAGCCTCACAAATGTCATGGGCTGATATACTCTTAAAAGAGGATGCTGTGGTGATTATCACCCTGGTGCTCTGAGCTCTTACTGGATCTTTGGTCCTAAAACAAAGCAAGGTAGTCCGATAGCCACTTGGACACTGTTTGGAAAACAGTTAGCCTGCTATTCTAGGCATAAAGGAAACAATAGCTGGCCTGTTTATGTCAGATCATTTGTCTGTGCTGTATAATATCCGAGCTGCCTATGTACTTCAATCAGATGCAGAATCTTTTATTTGATATTATGGATAAAAAATAGGAAGCTTCAGAGCTTGGATAAACTCCTAAACCACTTTAGGCATAAAAGAAGGGCAAGCACATTGCCATACCCTGTCCTTCATCAAAACTGTGAGACTCCATTAACATCATGGTGTACTACTTCCATGATAGAAATGAGTCACTGAAGAGTTTGATTCAGATGATCCACACTTTTTTTAAATAATAACACCTTTATTGAATTATCACTTGTAATATAGGCAAACATATGGTTACATAAAAATAATCAAACCATATTAACAAGTTCACATTTACAATTATTATACGTCATATTATATTGTTCTATACAATATAATCAACCCATCATTACATAAACTGTTCAGTTCCTGCCTTCTGTTAAACCTCATTCCTATTACAAAGCATTTGTCTGCATGTATTATTCCCACAATTTCCATTTTTTCCTATGTAAGTTACTCCTGCCAACTTTCCTGTTCCTTTATCTCTGTTACAATATTCACTTGTTCAAGTTATGGTTGATTTAGACTTTGATTTCCATTTTCTGGTAATTGCTTTTCTGGCAGCAACCAGAATTAAATTTAACAAGGCCTTCCTATGTCGAGGCAATTCAGTTCCTGTATCCCACCTCAAAAAAATAATTTCATTAGTTACACTCATTTGGTTGCCCAGTATTCCTAACAGAGTAATCTGACTGAATTTTTAAAATCTGTCAACTCCTTATACTCTGATAACATATGTTGCCAGGTACGGTTCACCACCAATATTTGATATCTACTCAATGAAATATTCTTTGGAGTCTGCTTGGGGTAAAATGTACCTATGCAAACACTTCCAGGCAAAAATCCTAAATCTTCCTGATTTTGTTGCATATTTGCGAGCCATGCAGATGTCCTCCCATTGTTTCATTATGAATTGCTTATGTAGTCTGTGTTCCTAATCTTTTTTGACAGCCTCTGAATCCTATAGTTATTGTGCAATGTTTTATGTGGCCTACTAATTATCCCTTTTTAACAGCAACCTCTATTCTAGAGTCAACTAAATACTCAACCAGTGCATGTTTTTCATTTAGGATTCACCGATCACTTTCTCTTTGCCTATACTCTGCCTTCCCATAAGGAGCTCATATCAATGTTTAGCCTGCAGTCCAAATGTCTTCTTGGCCTCTTCCCATTCTATTATCCTTCCCTCTCTAATTATTTGTTCCCGATACATTGGCTTTATTGCCAGTTTTCCTCAGGAAATTCCAGCTGCCTCTTGCCTATTTTCTGTATCCCTAATTGCAGTCGTCTGTATCAGCAGAATTCCCTTTCTTCATTCCCATGTTGGCTTGTTTCTTAGGATACTTTCTGCTACATTACAAAAACAATATTCTGTATGACTCTTGTTGTTCTCCTTAAGGATCTGCACCCCAAAATCCCTTCTTTCCTTATTTCTTGAATTAGCCCTACTTCGTCAGCATCCCCTTATACTTTGAATTGTATCTTTCCACTTGTGTTATGTCTAGGATCCTTAAGTGTGTAGCTCTAAAATATCCCTTCATATCAGGGAATCCTAAAACTCTTTGTTCTATTGGAAAAATCAACGTATCCCATTTGAATCTTGCCCCCTTTCATTCCCAGATAAAATCCGTTAACTCTTTATTCATTACTATCCACAACTTCCCATCTGGTTGATAAAAATATGCTTGACCTGTGTATAAAACTAAAACTAAAAATGTTTTACTGCTTGTATCTATATCCATAAGCAAGAACTTCCAGTTTTTCAGTTTTTGTATTCTTTTTTGTTTAGTCCCCCACCCCCACATATCCTTAGCTTTCATAACAGAATTCTTTTTAACCCCATACTGGCAATTACATCATTTTATCATGTCCCCAAAAATATAAGATGCCACGGAGATGCATGTGTATCATGGAGTTGATGCAAAACCTCTTTCATGAACTACTTGCGTAGGTAATCTGAGGACAATACAGGATTCAGGGGAAGGCAAGCCTCAATGGCAGATAGGTGCACTTTGAGGCATAAGTCAGGCTTGTTGAATACATTTCTCAAATTAGTGCAGAACCTCTGGTTCATTGTTCACTGTATAGGAGTTCACATCCTCACAGCACCTAAAAGATAGCCTTTTCCCACTTAGCCAAATACGACTTCTTAGTATTGGACTTTCTGGATTCTTTGGTGATTCTTTGGTCATTTCCTCTGCGTGTTGACCCTTAAAGAATCAAGATGAGAAAACCTAAGCTATCAAAGTAATGCTCCTTAGGTTGGGATGTACTAGAACTATTGTGACTTACGTGAGGTGCATGCATTGCTGTGTGAGCAGGAAAGGGCCACCACTGCCATTTTTATTTTCAAAAATATGATCACTTTGACAAAACAGTCTTCTAAAAGGACTGTTACCCTTTTGTATTCAGTACCAGAACTGGACATGGATGCATCAAGTCTCTTTTTTGCAATAAAAGTAAGACTTTAACTGCTCATGCTTTCATGCATGGGAATCTGGAACAAAAGTTCAGCAGCTGGCTATTCTTTTCTGACCTAATGAGGCATATCCGCAGGGAAACACATTTCCAAGTTAGGATAAATAGCCTAAAGCTGAGCTTCCACTTGTGGTTGTTAGTGGACTAGCTTAACTTATTCACTGCTATGTTTTGAGTTAAAAGGATATAAAATGACAGGAGGTGTAATCTCTATTGACCAGTCAGCTGTCATAAAGTCAGTGCCAGATGGGAAGGCTGGTAAGGGTACAAGCATGTTCTATGTTGTACTTCTCTGCAGTGTTAGTAACCACTGGCAGAGTGCCTGGGATCAAACCTGATCCAGATGATATTACAACCGATACTAAGTGCTTTTCTCCACTTTCCCTGCAGTCTCAGCTATACTAACTGTTCTCCCAAGGCAAAGACTGAGGTATTCATAGCAAGTGTGCCCCTTGTGATACAACCACAGATCTGCTTTGTTTGAGTCCACTTGTGATCCCATCAAGGGAATCCCTTCTTGTAAGAAGGGAAAAAAAGGAACTGGTTTGCACAGAGGGATAGTCTGCCAAAAGCTCCTGGGGAACCATGTGTGTTTCCTGTTAAGCGGTCTGACTAGTACTACCATCAGTATGGAGGAAGATGTATGCACCAAATCCCTCACTGACATCTCTGACCTGTAATAAGCTTTTGTTTGAATATTGTGTCCTCGGGAGGGAAATCTGCCCCTCCCCTATTTAACAAAGCTCCAAGAATAATTTTATGACTTTTGTATAACAAGGCTTGAATTTGGAAGAGCAGGGAGAAACACCAATAGGCAGAGCAGAACCTGGTGAGCTTGTATGATGTTTGGAATCGCTTTTTTTGATGTTGCTTGAATTGGCAATCCTCCAGGTAGGAGTAAGCATGCACATTCTGTGTGCTGGGGCTAAACATTTGTTAATTGTTACGTATGCTGTAGAAGGGTGGGGGTAAAATGTGAAATGATCTTGTGATATCATCTTGAACTGGGCTGTTGTTAGGAATTTGTTTAACTTTGACAGATCCTGGTAGGTCTTCATAAAATTTCTTTCCCTGGAACAAACAACAGCCTGTAGCATATTATTCACCTGTAAATATGCATGTTTTTTAGCATATCGTTGTATCTGTAAATATGTTTTTTTTCCATTTCTTATGTGATTCTATTCACCTCCCAATGTGCCTGCAAATGGCCCATTGAGATCAGTGCACTATCCTGGTAAACAAATAAACAAGCATACATAGATACATATAAACCCTCCATGACAATGAGGCAAATAAACGCCAGCAAGAATGTGCTTCTGAAAGACAAGGCCTTCCTATGAATGTAGGAACCATCCTGAATTCTAGGCTGAAGTCCTTTCAAATAATCTGAGTCATCCATCTTTTGATAGTCAAATTGAAATAGTTCAGTCTATAATATGATAGCATGCCGCCAAAAGGTGATAAAGGGAAGAATAGGAAGGGAATGAAAGAATGTAGCAGGGGTTGAGAATGCCAGCAGTCTAGTTCAGAAAATATCTGGGATGAAGAAACATGCATTTCTTTGCCCCACCACCTCTACTGCCCTGTTTTTTAAAGAAGGCCTTTGTTTAAATGGGTCTAACCTGATTTACTGCCAAGAAAAGGGCCAGTATTTAGTAGGATAATTTCCCCCGCATCTTGGAATAGGTAAGTGAAAAACAACTGCTTTACAGATTTCTTGGTCTTGCAGTTTTCTCTTTTTGTAACTGAAGGTAAAAAAAAAAAAAAACTTCCATAGTTACTCCATGTCTGCAAGTCCTGTCTGAAGTCAATGCCATGCATGTCCCCTCATATTCCAGTTGTTGCTGCCATTTTGAAAGTATCCACTGAACATAACTTTTAATGGCATGCTTGTCCACTTTAAAAGTAGCTCAGGATAATCTACATTCCTCCATTTTTTCAGAGAGTCTTTTGAGATTTCAGAGGTCATGTCCTCAGTTTTTGTACTTGTACATATTTGGCATTTGATTTACAGTAAACGTAAAAGAGGATGGCATGCATTCATACCTCTCAACCACTTAGCGCAAAAAATCTGGAAAAAGCCTAAAATAATAGTGGGGGAAAATAGCTCAAAAATAGGGTCAGATTTTAAATATTGCTATTATGAACTTAGAAAGTTGCAAAAATAATTGGATTTGTGTTAGTATGTATTTTCTGAGGGTTTGAAGTCTGAAACTCAAATGTATGTCACTATTTAATGACTTCAGTCCTCAGTGACTTGCCAGAAAACTCCAAGTTTTCTGAAGGACAGACCAAAACTATTAGGCAAATATGTGGACTTTCTGCAAAAATTTGGACAGTTGAGAGGTATGTGTATAATATCTCTTCAAATCATTTTAAGACTCTACTCTCCTTATTAAGTATACTGAACCCTGGCATCAGACTAAACTAGTAGGGTCCTCTATACTGATACTTGTATAATTCATAGACTGTATAAAAGCTTTGTTTTCTTTCTGTCTCTGTTTGTAAAACCTCTTTATAGGCCATGATGATTTAGGGCAACTGAAAGCATGACTTTCTCTATAGGTGAAATGTCCTTGTATCTTTTTTGGAGAGAGCGACAGAGATTTTGTTGAAGCTGATATCCTCAATTCTTCAGATGCACAGGTGTCTTTTATATAAATGCAACTGGATTTTTAAAATTAACCAACCCTTAATTTAATCCAAAACAACCCTGACTGTTGTCTCTTTCCCCTTTTTGCTCTCCTCACACTTCTATACTCCACTGTTCTATGTCTCATACCTGTAAAAAAAAAAAAAAAAAATATATATATATATATATATATATATATATATATATATAAAACAAATTTTTACAATTCAATATTTTTTTTTTCTTTTTTGATAGCTCTCTCTCAAATTTTTGCTCTCAGTATATGATCTTAGTGTTAACCTACTAAGGATTCTAAATAACTTATGTCAACCTCAATGTAACATGTCCTGTAATTTGTTTTGACTATAACTGTATATTGTAATCTTTGTCACTGCTAACGCTTGGAACTTTTCTCCCCGGGCCTCTACTGAAAATGGACATATATTCAGTTAGACTAGCCCGGTCAACAAATATAAAATAAAAATAAATAAAAAAATAAATAAAACGCTGCAGTATGGCAACTTTGAATCACATATCAGGTTTCCAACATATATTTGATAAAGCATATATTCTGTTTTGAAATTCTATTACATTGATTGAAAACATGTGTCTATTAGACTGATAGAAAGCATACCTTTGTTATTGGAAGTGTGTAACAAATATGACACGAGCTGTTAGACTGTTGTATACTGCTTATCTAGGAAAGAAAAAGAAATTAAAATTAACCTATACTACATGCAATATAAAATCAAAAGAACTAAGAAATGAACATTTAATATTGCATTACATAATACCAGAAAAACAAACATTCCTGAACCATTATAGTATAAATAATTAAAATTGTAAACTTCAATACTGTTAATTATTAATTGGAATAATTTATGTTCAAAATGCCACCAAAGTCCAATACATGCTAAATATAAAAAAATGCACTAACTAAGATAAACTATTATAGCAGTTTGCTTACATAAGCTCACATTTTCTCACTCCAAGATATATGAGGGAATATAATATGATGTAGAAAAAACTGCCAATGATGAATTGGGTGTACAAGCTATGAACGTTAACAATGATAACCAGTTGGCCTAGTTCTATGCAGAACAACTACATGAATAATATAGACAATCAACACCCTCAACATTTTCAGAAAGCACAAATGAAATAAATACCTGAATAACACAAATGAAGAGCATTCATGAGCACAGGTAACAGACCAGGCACCGAAATGTCAGAGGCAGTGAGAAGTACCAGCAGTGTAAGTGATGAACCAGCAAACATTACAACAAAATATATCATATATACATTACAAAATCATAGACTGTCAAAATATGATTTAAAAGATGAAGGCGAGCACTTTCTTAGTAAAGGGGAGACATTGCAGTACTGATGTGTGCTGATTTGGTGGATAGTATCAACAGTATTATAGATGTAACACCTAAAATTAATTACACTCCCATAAAACTAGAGCATAAAGAACTATATGCAGTGACAGAAAAGTCATAAGAAATGCTTTGAAAAATAAACCAATGTGTCTAGCAATGAATTAGACTTACCAAAGGCTTTGTAAAACAATGTTAATGTTATAATTGCTAAGGCAGCTGATGGTGGGGCAGTAGTATTCCTGGATGAAGTTGTATAACAAAACAAGATTTATGAGCTACTAATTAATGCCAATGATTGTAATGGCTTGCTGGCCTGATACAGTGAGGGTTTTTAGCTGGCTAGACAGCTTCATTAATAAAGAAGGGATTTTTGAAGGCTTAATTGATAATGATGTAGGCAATTATTTTAAGATTAATTCACCCAAAATATGCACAATTTTTGGGTAACCAAAGATTTACAAATCTCTACAATACCCACTGCTGAGACCAATAATAGCCAGTAGGGGGTGTAAGATGGAACTGCTGGCAGTTTATACAGACAGATGGTTGAAATTAGTGAGCCTTACATGCGATTCTTTAAATATCCGCGGTGGTACAGCGGTAGCGTTGTTACCTCACAACAAGAGGTTCTCCTGTTCGATTCTCAGCTGGAGTTCCTTCTGTGTGGATGGGCATGCCTTCCCTGAAGGTTGGGCATCAGGCTGGCAACTAGGCACCATAAAAATCGACTGCCAATCATTAGTGGACCAGAGTTCCACTGTGGCGACCCCTAACCGGGAAAAGACGAAAAGACAAACAACAATAACAACAACATGAGATTCTTTAAATTAAAACTATCAAAGATGTGAAAATGCTAGTATCTCTGGATTTAACATCACTTTATTCAGTAATAACTAATGATATTGGTCTAGAAGTGGTTAAAATGGGTTATATGATCTATGATTTCACTTGTAAAGTTAAGATTAATAACTGAAAATATAGATATGTGTTTACCATATTTTGATTCATTTTGGGCAAAAAATAGGAGTGACATTGGGAACAACAATTGTTCTTCGCTATGTGAACCTTTTTGTTAGAGTGGGAAAAGAATATATAATAAAATCTGAATTTGCTCCACATCTCTTAAGAGTTTTTAATGCAGTAATGAACATCTGATAACTTTATGCTTCTCAGTGAAACAAGCACAGTGGTAGGTGATGTTTGGCTGCATAACCTGTGAAAGGTATGAGTTGGCAAACTTTTAAAATTCTGTCAGGAATACTGGGTGAGCAAATGAATGTAACTAAGGAAATTATTTTTTTGAGCTGAGACACAGGATCTGAAATGTTAAAACACAGTAAGGCCTTATTACATTTAATTCTGGTTTCTGTAAAAAAGCAATTACTAAAAAATGGAAATCAAAGTTTAAACCAACTATAATTGAGGTAGTGAATATTGTGACAGAAATAAAAAAAACAAGGAAGTCAGATCTTTAGGAAAGGATGGGAGACAATTACATTAACAAAAATGGAAATTGTGGGAACAATACATGCAGAAAAATGCTTTGGAGGAGGAGGAATGAGAGGTCAGGAAATGAACAATTATGTGATGTTGCTTTGATTATATGGTATAGAACAATATACATGAAGTATAAATGTTTGTAAATATGAGCTTGTTGATATGGCTGGATTGTATTTAAATGTAAGTTTGCCTATGTCACAAGTGATAATTCAATGAAGGTGTTAAATAAATGGTTCTGTGAAATTTGGTTCCAGTTGGCTAGGACTGTCTTACTCAGAGTCCACCTTAGACATAGACCAACCAGGTGACTGCTTAGGGCACCATATTTGGAAGGGCAGTCTTTCCAATTTATGTAGTCTCATTGCTTTAAAAATAAAGCCCTGTTTGAAAAAAAACGTGGGCACCTCAGGAGGGAGGTGCTTCATTTGACTCGATCATTCATGTCCATGAAGTAATGTTACATTTGATTTAAACTGCGAAGTTTCTGTGACCTCACAGAAGATTAAAATGATAGGCCCAAAGCCATTCTTGCTGACTGGAGGGGATAATATTAATATATGTTTTTATTTTTTTATTTTTAATGAAACTACAAAACCTGTTTTTAAAGTGTGGCTTTGCTTTTGGTTGTTCGGTGTGTCAATAGGGACTTTTTGTGTAATGAATTCTGAAGTGTGTGACAGAAACAGTAAGCTCATTCTTGTTGTTTGTTTTTTTGGGATGCTTGCAGTGATCAGCCATATATTTTATTGTAATATCTATGGCTTTTTAATTTTTGAGGAGCAATTTGGAATACTGCAGTGTGTGGCAACTTGTCTGTGTGGAATGGGCTAGCAAAGTGAAACTTCAGACCTCATGGCTGTGGGGGGTTGGACATAATTCTCAATTGTCCCTGAATTTGGGGAGAAAAGGTGATATATTGCATTTAATAAATAATGACAATAATTATAGACTTCTTTGCTTCAGAAAATGTGTGTTATATCACATTCACTTATTTTGACAATTCCTCATTTTAATAGTGCTAATATTTTAAAAATATTATTTTTATTTATATTTCCTTCTGCTGAATAGAACAAGAACAGTTATGCAGGAGTTACGACGAACGGCCGAGTTTCTATGCTTAACACCTTAGATAAAGGTGTTACAGGTACTGTTTCCACTTCTCCGATGTGGACTTTACGTTTTGGTGTTTGCAATAAAGATTTGTTCCTGGGGTCGGTGCGCTTTTTCCATTTGGTTGGACTTATTAGTTATTCTTTTGTGTTTGGGTGCCGTTTTTCGTTTTGTTGTGGTTTTGGTGCCCTACAATGGAGAATAGCTCACCAACTTTGAGCCGGGAAGAAGTGGGACAATCGCGTAAGCTGATCAGTCAGCTTATGGAGTTAATAGAGCTCCTTACACCTCTTTGCTCAACTCTGATTGGCAGGAAGCATACTGACACTGAAGCCACGTCTGGAGGTACCGAAGGGTTTGTGGCTTCTAAACACAAGAGGAAAAGGCACAATTGTGGATCCAGCCCTACATTGCCTGACGATGCGGAACCGAATGGTAGCATTTTCGACCCTGCCAATACACCGTTACTTCTGCTTCCTTCTGCTGAACAGAACAAGAACAGTTATGCAGGAGTTACGACAAACGGCCGAGTTTCTATGCTTAACAACTTAGATAAAGTTGTTACAGGTACTGTTTCCACTTCTCCGATGTGGACTTTACGTTTTGGTGTTTGCAATAAAGATTTGTTCCTGGAGTTGGTGCGCTTTTTCCATTTGGTTGGATTTATTAGTTATTCTTTTGTGTTTGGGTGCCGTTTTTCATTTTGTTGTGGTTTCGGTGCCCTACAATGGAGAATAGCTCACCAACTTTGAGCCGGGAAGAAGTGGGACAATCGCGTAAGCTGATCGGTCAGCTTATGGAGTTAATAGAGCTCCTTTCACCTCTTTGCTCAACTCTGATTGGCAGGAAGCATACTGACACTGAAGCCACGTCTGGAGGTACCGAAGGGTTTGTGGCTTCTAAACACAAGAGGAAAAGGCACAATTGTGGATCCAGCCCTACATTGCCTGACGATGCGGAACCGAATGGTAGCATTTTCAACCCTGCCAATACACCGTTACTTCTGCTTCCTTCTGCTGAACAGAACAAGAACAGTTATGCAGGAGTTACGACGAACGGCCGAGTTTCTATGCTTAACAACTTAGATAAAGGTGTTACAGGTACTGTTTCCACTTCTCCGATGTGGACTTTACGTTTTGGTGTTTGCAATAAAGATTTGTTTCTGGAGTTGGTGCGCTTTTTCCATTTGGTTGGATTTATTTTAAAAAGTGTCCCTTATTTATTTTTGGGTTTGTCCCTGATTCTGGAGGTAAGAGGCTGGAAGCTATGGGAATGAGGGTGGCTGGATGATGAAAATAACTTTTGTGCAGTTTTAAGCCATCTGACTCTGCAGGACTAGTCTTCATTTATGAGAAATTAGATGGACTTGACTCCTGATATGCTCCGAGATATTACATATAACTTCTGGGGTTGTCTGTTGAGGAAAATGATTAGCTACCTGCCATTAGTTTATAATTCTGGCATTGCAGAACTAGTGTGATTTATGTGAAGCAACTTGTAATATTTTAATATGTGGTAACTGTTTGTTTGAAACAAAGGTGAAATGCCTTCCATTGCAAGATGCTATGCTTATCAACTTTTATCACAATTCAGCATCTAAACTGTACGTAGATGCAGCTATAACTGCATGTCTGGATGAAAGTAACTTATACTCTTGTAAATTGTTCAGTTTACAGTCATTTCTCAAAGGGGTAAATGCATCAGAGAACACCCAGACCTTCAGAGCTTTTGGGAGCCTAGTGGCCACCACACATTAAAGCTCATTAAGTGGATATTGACACGGGCTTAGTTGTAGCCTCTGCCCTGAAACCTACCTAGTCGAAAATTAGCCCTGCTCAGTGGTGTACACAGAAGGTCGCTGTGCATTGTGCCAGGAGTTGGGAATGATGTCATTATTTCTTTAACTTTCCTCCCAAACCTAAGAAGCCACTATCTTTTGTTGGGATGAAGACAGCTGTGGTTATCATTTCTTTAACTTTCCACATAAACATCGGAGGAATGCCCAGGGGCATCACTAAACTTGCTCAAGAGCAGTGTTCTGTCTAAAAGTAAGTGGGAAACACTACTGTAACTTTTTTTTATTCTCCTCTCTGTTAAGTATCAGATGTATATACTGAGCAGGAAAAGAAGTTTTCAGTTTATATGTCTGACGGCAAATGTATTCTAATTGTTTTTTCAGTTTTGCCTGAGTGTGAGGGGTGCACATAAGGTGGTTATTGTTTGTGGGTAGGGGTGAGGAAGCATGCTGTATATACATATGACAGCAGTGACTTGTAATATGATTGTGATAATTTGATAATTTCCTTAATTTTCATCCCAATTTAACATCATAAAGGAAGTCACAGAAAGTGAATACCTGTTTTAAAGTGGCATAGGGAGGCAGGTAATATTTTCAGATATATGTATCATCACATGTATTTGTCTTCTGTGTTTATTGTGCATTACTATTTGGTTAGCATTAAGCTTTGGATGAAACTCATTTTTTTATTTCAAGGAAATAAAACTTAATTTCTTTCCTTATGTATGATTTTTGTTCAGCCATCATTGAATCAAAAGGTTGGAAAAAAGCTCACCCTAGCGTTTCTATAACCGCATGGATTTTGGTGCCTAGTGTTCCCTAGACCCCCCCAGCTTAATCTAATTATTACAGTGTAGTCTTGGTCAGTTCAGGTTTATTAAAAGGATTCAGAGTTATTACACTGTAGTCTTGGTCAGTCAGTGTACTGAAAAGATTCAGAGAAAAACCAAAACTGAAGAACAAGACTATGAATTTCTTCCCCTAATCAGTATTTTTTTCAGGCCAACAAGCGGTGGTGGTGCTGCGGTAGCATTGTTGCCTCACAGTAATATGCTGTCTGGTTCGATTCTCAGCTAGAGCGTCTTCTGCGTGGAGACATGCGTGAATGGGCATACCTTCGTTGAAGGTTGTGCGTCAGGGCTGGTAATTCGGCACGTAAAAATCAACTACCAATCATTAGCGGACCGGAGTTCCGCTGTGGTGACCCCTAACTGGGAAAAGCCGAAAGACTCAACTCAACATTGAATGAGATTCATCCTTCCATCCATCAATCCACTCACAACCCACATTTTTGCACATGAGGTCAGGGTGTCACTTCAGAAGTGACAATCATCTAGAGCCAAGGTTTACATCACCGGGTGGCTAGCTCTGCCATGGTAGTTCTTCTGTCACACCACACACTTGCATGCACACTTACACCTATGGTCAGTTTAGAGTGTCCAATCCACCTACTGCATGTTTAAAAAAAAGGACTGTAAAATGCAGAAAAAAGCTTTCTAGGCACACTCGTAGCACTTTTGCACCCCCCCCCCCCAGTCTACAGCTCAGGTAGCAGTATTACCTACTTAAAGTGTTGAATGAATAAATACAGGAAACAAACAGAATAGTAAGACAAACAGTGAGGAAAAAGGAAATAAACAGTAATTTGAATGGTATGGGTAGGCCAGGATGTAGAGGTGGTGTATTTGTGTATGTGTTGGGGAGGGGTTTGGGGAGTGGGCGGATACCGTGGAGCCATTTCACATACAGTGTTCCTGAGAATAGCCCAAGTCTTACTGAAACTACTTTTTTACAAACATCAGTGATGGATGGAAGTCATGAAAATTCTGGATGTTTTCTATATATATGGGGGATACATTAGGAGGATTTTGCTATTCATTTAATTTTCACTGTGCATTAACATTTATATAGAATAGTTTAAAGATGAATTTAAAAAGAAGCAGGATAGCTTGACCTATCACTGGTAACTTGAGTTGTATGGTAAGTAGGTGTTTTACAGATGCAATGAAATGGCACTCACTGCTTGGAGGGGGATAGATGAAAGAAGTGACAGATACTGTTTATAATGGTTGAAGTTTTATGGATTTTTTTGAGGGGAAATAAAATAACTGAGTGTGCTTTCCAAATGAGAAATAGCTACATTGATTGCAAGTGTACAAGCATAAGGAATGATGTGTCAGGCTACTGAATAAGAAATATAAAACCTGAAAAATTAAAACATTTAATATAATGTTTAAGTAAAGCATTAGTGGTGTTTCCTTTAGAAACATCATAACAGTGTTCATACACCCTTCTTCTGAACATCTTCTTTCTATTCTTAACCTATATAATAACCTGGATATCCATTACATTTAGCAAACTATACAACCTCCATGGTATCATAATTACCAGGGTATAAACTGATCTTGGTACTATATCAATTTTCTAAGATAATAGTTTGATCTGTAAGAATATATTTACACTGCATACAGTACCCACAGTTTTTGGCCGACCCTGTTCACTAAGATTTATAATACTATCTACTTGTTCAACAATCTTTCTAAGATTCTTTCTTGTTTTGTGTACAAAATGTGTTTTCACTCCTACTAACTTCTATATCTCCTCATTGGATTTAAATATATTCTATGTGTCTGTAATATTGTTAATTATCTGAGTATTCCAGTTGTGTTAAAGTACCAACACTTTTTCACCAAATTTTTTTCACCTGAGATAACAATAGTAGGCTCCTTGGGTTTTTGCAGGTTGGTTAAACCTACCTCAAGAAGGGGTTTATAAAAAATTTCCTGATTTTTCAAAAATCTATTTTTTCTCATGTGTTCTATGCACATTGGACTCAAACCACCCACAGTTATGTATAGGAATTAGTTGTATCCAAAATCACTTGATTATATTGTAGAGCATAAATTTAAAAAATACAGTAATAGCATGACTGATAAAATCTACAAATCCATAGACATTGGCTTCTGAACCATCCCATAATATGAATATGTTGTCCAAGTATCTCAAATAAAATAGACAATATTTGTAGTATTGAGATAGAAAAACAAAATGTTTTTCCCAGGTCCAAAGGACCAAATTAAGAAAAACAGGAGCACATGCCAAGCCCATAGCCACTGCTTTTAATTGGCAACGTACTTTATCTTCAAAGAAGATGAAATTGCTTTCTGAAACACAATCATACACTCTACAGTAAGGTTAATATCTACACGTGAAAGAAAATTGCACCCTATAAAGGCTTCTTGAAAATATTCCAGACCCTGATTTTGGGGAATAGAAGTAAATAAGTCTTTAAGATACAGAGTAAGAAATAATACATTGTCTTTGTATAAATCACCTTTATCCTCCTCAAAAAAATCCATGAATTATTTAACATATGGGTATCAACATCAAAAACTGGCTTAAGAATCCTATCAGCATATACAGCAAAGGGGTATGTTTTGGAATTTTGTGCAAGAACTATAGATCAATAAGGTGGCTGTCAAGTCATACCAGATATTTTGCTAGTTCTGCACCTGTGCTGTGTGCTGTTGTGCCACCCAATGAGGTCTTCCATCCTGGTTCTGAAATATACAAGGGGCACATTATGGGAATCACTCACCATCCATCTCTTCATTAAATTAAAACGAGGGGTACCCACACTCTGCGATCATACCTCTAAAGCTGAAACATCTTTTGCCTCTGGGGACACTTCCTTGTGTGCAAAATCATCCCATTCCCACTTGATCTGGTCTGCAAATACTGTTAATGTGCTTTTGAAAGGATACTTGAACATCTAAGCTAAAACATTAGTTTATTGGTGACAAGGGATGGTTTTTAGCACCTTGTGACACAATCATTCCATATGAAGATTAACATGTGTGGCATAAAGTTAGGCCCTCTGTTTATTAGTATATTTCAAGGAAATGTACCCTGTTGAAAATCTCTTGCTGAACATTTGCTTTATTTAATCTTTCTTCAGAGGACAAATCCACAACCTCAGGATATGTCGGAGCACAATCCACCACCATTATGATACATGTCTTACCTGTAGTCCATGAAGTACTAAGGAGCTCCACAATGCATGTGCCTAGCCGCTGAAATAGTGCCTTGATAACTGATACCAGCAACAAAGCAGCTCTGGCTTTATCACATGCTTTTCTAAAATGTGGGCACTCTTAACACATTCTGTAGTATCTGTTTACAACTTTTGCAATGCCTGACTGTGAGGCATGCATACCTCTCAAACTCTTAGAGCAAAAAGTCTGGACAAAGCCTAAAATGATGGGGGGACAAATAGGGACAGATTTTAAATATTTCTCTTACAAACTTAGAACATTGATAGAATAATAGGTTTTGCATTATCATGAATTTTCTGAAGGATGTGGAGTCTTCAACTCAAATTTTGTCATTATTTAATTACTTCAATCCTCAGCTATTAACCAGTAAAGTACAGATTTTAGGAGGGACACACCAAAAATATAAGGCAAAATTCTGGACATTCTGCAAAAATCTGTACAGTTGAGAGCTATGGAGGCATGGTAGCATGGATGAGGTTTGAAAAGAAGGACTGCCAAATATGTGACAACCAGTTGGATGGATGAGATCTGAATTCCATGAATGCCACCTAAAACGCCATAGGTGTATGTTTAATGATCAAATGGAACATTCATCAAAGGGCCGTTTATCATACATAGACCATTGAAACTTCACTTTATTGAATGGCCATATTATTATAAATAATTTCATCGAATGATAATAATTGGCCAACATAAAGGGAACGGGAATGTTGTACCTACCTACTGGTAAAGTATGGATAAGGAAACCTGCCCTTTCCCAACTGCAGTGCAGTCTTGGAGTTGGTATATATAATTATTGTGGAGTGTGGAGGCACAGCCCCCTGCAAGAGAAGGATTCTGTTAATACCAGACCCTCCTTTTGTGGGGGGCTCTGGCCCCCACACCCCCACTAATTAGATATACCAATTCCGAGATCGCACTACAGTGGGAAAAAGGCAGGTTTCCTTATTCCTACATTACAGATAAGTGGGTACTATGTTCTGTTCCCTTTATGTTGGTCAACTATGATTGTTCCTTGAAATTATTTACCATCATTTGGCCTTTTGAGGAATGGAAGTTTCAGTGGTCTATGTATGATGATTGGCCATTCAATGAATGTTCCATTTGATTGTTAAACATAGACCAAATGCCACAGAATGATGGCATAAATGCCACTAATGTGAATAAATGTTTGGCAACATTGGAATGGGTCAGAACCCAAATACTGCAGTATGAAAAAGGATGCATAGGTTTCCAAATGGTTTGATAGTAGGGATTCTGTTTCCTGAGTTTGTTGCACTTTTTAATCAACTCCAAATTAATGGACTTAATAATTACCTAGATACAGATCAGTATTCTAAGAATATAACTTACCCAACTTCAAAAGGGAGGAATTTAATGAATAATAATGGAGTTAATCTTAAATATGAGATGCAGTTGGGGGTTAAAAATGGTTAGTAATAAGGGGATAATAACTGTGATGTGTTAGAACATATTGAAGGGTATAAGATAAATGTTGGGAATGGAATAAGGATATTGTTGAGGATTTCCCCCTTCCAAAGATTGGAGAGATTGGAGATGGGTATGTGCCCATTTATCCAAATATTGTGCTTTTGGTCTTAGAAAAAAAATAAGCTATTCCCTTCAGAGCTTTTTGAATATATGGAGATTTATTTCTGATTTTTAGATATTATATTTATTTTATGGGTAGAGCCTGATGAAAAAGTGATAGAATTTATGAATTTTTTACATGAATCAATTTTTTTCTTATTTTAAATTTAATTATAATAAGGATTTTATTAATCATTTGGATGTCCAGGTTGGACATACTGATGTTGGATTTAAAACCAGGATAAATAGAATGTCAACATTTATTCATTCTTACTTACATTTTTATAGTTTACATAATTTTTCACTTAAGCAAAACTTGGTAAAAGGACAATGTATAAGAGTGGCTTGAATGATTACTAGTTGACAGAACCTAGAAAATGAAATGGAAAATTAAGATGTATAATTAGAGAAGGAGAGCATCCTCATGAAATGGTAATTGAGATCATAAGAGAAGTTATGAATGAGAGGGAGAGCAGGTACACCCCATTACTGGGGAAAAGGAAAGAGGATATAATGAATGATAAAGGAGGAGAAAAGATTATGACATAGCTTGTGTAGTAATGTACAATGAAATGTCAAAAGATGTAAAAAAATGTTATAAAAGGGAATTGGATGACACCCCTCCTCTGGGACAGTAATCAAGGAGCCTCAATCCTCACCACTGAGGGACGTTCACTTGGAACAAAAATAGATACACACAGTATTTCCAGATGCAGCTCTCTGCATCAAGCACAATTTCCCTTAAGCACTCCTGTTCTGGGGCTGGGTTTCCCCTCTCTCTCACCAGGCCCAAAATAGGATGCCACACTGACCACAGCTGTAGAGTTGCATCCTCAGCTGCATGTTCCAATCCATGTCCTTTATCACTTTCACTGAAAAAACAGTGCTCTGTGTCCCTGCTCCAAGTAGCTGACACACACTCTTTGATTTTTACACACACATACACACCTGGGAAAGGCTTGCAGAGATTTATCAGCTCTGCCTACTCTGCCCAGACTATAAGGTAGATACTGCCAGCAGAACACTCCAAAGCCAGCTGTTCTAATGCGCTTACAAGGGTACCCAATTATACTGAGTGAAATTAATACTAATACAAATGGCAGTGTTTGATCAATGCAGCAAGGCTTTCAGGAGTGGTCATCGTGTCACCAAATAAATATAAGTATTCCCAAAGGTTAAAATATTCTCTGAAAGACCAGCCACAATGAAAAGTTTATATACATTAAATAATAAATAAAAAAGAACATGAAAATACTGAATACATATTTACAATAAACACCAGAGTTTCAATCACATGAACACAATAACACAGATGGAAGGATTCACACAAATACAGAAAAACAATACTTAACTAATCTCAATATATTTTCCTGACTGATTTAAAGAATTACCGTCCCCTAGTTCACTTACTACAGCAAGGCACGATGAAGTGGGTGAGTGGTCTTCCTTCTTGTTAGGTTTCACAAACAGACTGCCCAGATACTTCTGACTCATCTAGTATTAAAACATCATTTCAGTGCTGGATTAAAGAATAACATCACAAACATCTGGTCACCTGACTTCTAGTTCCCACACTATCCCCATTATTAGAAACTGAGCCAGAATCTTACACATATGTGTTACCATACACAGAGCTTTTCTAAGATGTGTTATAGCATCTGGAAGCCATAAAACCATTTCAAAAGCTTTCACCCTTCCAGGTTAGCAATTAGTTCACCCCCAAGAACAATTCAGTAGGATTCCTAGTCCTGTTTTTCACAGACATTTTGTCTCTGGCTGCCATCAGAACTGTAAGATACAATCTTTATGGTCTAAACCTGATAATTTAGCTGGACTGAGATTAACCTCTTCTCTTCCAGTATCCCCTGTTACAATATATTCATTTCAACAGTTACAATACAGTCTGACATACAGGTGGTATTTTTTTCTGTCCAGGAGGAACCATTGTTGGTATATTTTTAACACAAGCAGCTTTATAAATACATTTTCAACACAAGCACCTGTACAAATCAGTTTGATATACAAATGACCTATAATTCTTTACAAAACTCCAGCTAGCTATACTGGCATCTTTTGCACATCCACTGCCCTACCTCTCCTGGCATAGCTGGCAATACCTCACACCATCACAGAGATCATGAGAAAAGTTATGAATGAGAGGAAAAATAGGTACACTTCATTATTAGGGAAAAGGAAAGAGGGTATAAAGAACGATAAAGGAGGAGAAAGGAGTTCTAATATAACTTATGCGGTGATGTACAATCAAATGACAAAAATATAAAAAATGATATAAAAAGGAATTGGAAATTTCTTGAATGAAACACGTATTTGGTAGGAATTATTGGTAGTGAGTCACTCTTTATAAATAAGACACTGGGGAATTTTAAACAATTATTTGAAGGTAAGTCACAAAATAAAAATAGAGAGAAAGAAAGGACCTGTAAATGTGGGTATTGCAAGCAACGTCCATACATTACTGGAGATAAATGCAATATTTTAAGGAATAGGTTGGGTTTAAAAGTGACATTTAAGTATGGAAATTGTGGCTTAACTGGTATTTTTTATTTAGCAAGGTGTTCAGGATGTGACGGTTTTATCTGGGAAAGACTGAGAGGCCCCTAAGGAAATTAATTTATGAACATAACTATGATATTAAAAAGAAAAAAAATAATAATATTTTGGCTATGCATGTAGAGCATTGTAACAATTTAAAAAAAATTATCTTTAGGATTATAGATGTTGTTGAAAAAACTCTAGGGGAGGGAATGGGAACAATTAACAGAGTATAAGGAGTTGCTATGGCAGTTAAGATTAAATGCTGAGAGAACTCCAGGGATAAATGACAAAATGACAATGTGTCTTTGCAGCTGGTTCTTCTTTTAGAACATTTTTATTAATTTAACATATCTACAATATATACCCGGGGAGAAATTCAACTTCACATAGTGTTATACAATGATAGGAATACATTGAATCATCAAGGCAATCTTATACAATTAACAAATTAAAAATCTTGGTATTTCAGTAGCAACATGTCAAGGTTATCCCAACCACTAAAAGTTGTAGTATGATTTATAGATCTTATTCTTATCACTTCTTTTTCAGTTTTACATACTATTACTGCTAAATTTAAAAATTCTTTGACTGTAGGAACTGAGTTAACTTTTCAATTTATTGTAATAACTTTTCTAGCAACTGCCAAGTGAGCCCAAACCATTTTTTGCTCTTTGGCTTTTACAGATACAGGAAGTGGAACATTCACTGGCATTACTGTTCTAGTTAAAGAACAATTATCAGGCCATAACCCCTTAAAAATGTACTTATCTCTTCCCAATAAACATTTAAGTTTTCACAATACATAAACACGTGTATCCAATCAGCCAATTAGCTTTTACATCTTTTCTACATCTCCAGCAAAGTGAAGAAGTCATTTTGCTAAACTTGGAGATTTTATAGGGAGTAACAAAAATTTTATGTATGCATTTCCAGATAAAAACTTTCTATTATAAACTTGAAGTTTGACTAACTGATGTAAGTAACAAAGTTTTATTCTTGCTGTCTATTGAGTCACTCAATCCACTGCTATCTAAAAAGTTCCATAATTTTGCACTGAAATTATTATTATTTATAATTCACTTGTATAACCTGGACAAGCTTCCTTTGTACATCAGTCTACCTTCAATAACAGCATTTGTATATCCATATAATGGAGGAATAGTGTTCTTTTCCTCTTCACTCATATTATCCACAAATTTGTTTAATTTCTTATTGATGGATAATATTAACTGGTTTGCAGATTCAGCCAACTTGTATTCTTTCATTAAATATTCTGGGGACTTAGCTTTTCCTTTTTCAAAGCAATCAGACCATAATACTAATCCATTCCTTTTCAGTTAATGTATTTTAATATTGTTCTGAGTTTCCTTAAATCTGGAGATATGTGCAACAGGACAGCACAAAAAATTCCATTTTGATATTAATTAAGGTTTAAAAACATATTTCTTAACTGTTTTAAGACTTGATTTCATATATGTAGAGTCAGAAGTTTGAAATGAATTTCCTTCTAAGGTAAAATTTGTTAACCAAATGAAAGGATTATTACATATTTCTAATTTATCATCTTTAATAAATTTATAATCTGCTCTTGGATTGTTTTCCATTGACTATTGTAAGTTGAGTATAGCCGCAATATAATAGAGTTAAAACTTGTCGCAATAGAATAAGAGTCGACATCTGGGAAGCTAATACATTAATTCCATTTTTAATAAGAAGTAACACTTCAATTACTTTTTCAAAATTATTATTAATAATCTTACTCACATCTTGATAGATTTTTATTTTATTCCTACATATTTTAGTTCTTTCCTTCCCAATTATATTTGTCTTTAAACTTACTATCTAGTAACTGATTTAATTCTAAAGTTTCAGTTTTATTATTAAATTTCAGCAGAGATACTTCTTGAAACTTTTCAATTTCCTCATCTATTTCTTTGATTGAATAATTTAAATCTCCCATAGTTAGTAAAGGATCATGTGCAAAAAGCTGTAGTTTAGATTGACAATCTCTATTTATTGAGAATCCATCAGTGTTTTCATTGTTCCTTTACTATCAGCTAATGGCTCAATAACTAATACAAATATTAAAATGGTCAAGGGACACCCTTGTTTTGTGCCTTTGTTTAAAGTGAATCCTTGAGAAATGTAAGATCCAATTTTAAAATGCTTTGGAGTCTCTATGCATGTTTTTTAATATTCCAATAAACTGTTCTGGAAATGCAAAGTCTTCTAAAGTTTTATACAAATAGTTCCAATCTACAGAATCAAAAAGCTCTCTCACTATCTAAGCTAATTAGGTCCAATTTCATGTTCATTCCTTTTGCTAAATATTAAATAGTTACTACCCTTTTTATATTATTGTACATTAATCTATCAAGTATAAATCATGTTTGATCTTTATTAATTCTTAATCTTGTGATGAAAATGGAAGTAAATATTTTATAGTCTACATTTAATAATGAAATGGGCCTCTATGAGGAGACTGACTTATTACCATTTCCTTGTTTAAGTATAGGAGACATTACAGAACATTTCCACGAGGGAGGAATTATTTTGTCATTCTGAATTATCCTGAAAATGTCATTCAGTAATTCTAAAATATTTAATGGAAACATCTATCTAGCCTGCTAGTGGTACTTCTTTCTTTTAGCTGTCCCATTCTGTAAGCATTTTATCTCCAGCTTCAGTCTGCATTTTTAGATGGGTTTCAAGAGTATCTGGGGCTGGAATGAGTTTCAGTGGACTCTGTTTTAGCTGCATACAAGGATTCTATCTTGTTCTCCTTGGATATTCTATTACATGAAATCTGGTGGTTTTGCACTCCTATGTTATCAGTTACACTGCTATTTTCCTATGCTCTGTACAGATAATTTTTGTCTATTTCCTACATATTCTGATGAAATAAATACTATAGCTGCTGTGGAAGGTGTACTGCTGTATGTTCACAAAAAAGGTTATTATTATTATTATTATTATTAATAATAATAATAATAATAATAATAATTAAAAAAGCATATATTCTTTATTTTGGGTAAAACAAAGGTGGAGATAACCATTTCCTGGTTACAGCCATCAACCAAGAGAAGAAAGTTAGAATTCAGAGCAATAATTCATGAAAAGTCATACTTTGAGTTACTAGTACAGTTCGTCTGTATATTAATTTGCAAGCTTCTTTTAATTGTTTAGCAATGCTCCCAGGCTTAAAAAGGTAAGCAGCTTTGAACTTTGAAATAATACTGTAGTATCATGGTTGTACTAAAGTACATTTTCTTTGGCATGCCTATATTCAGTGGTATTCTCAGGCTTAAACTTTGCACTGTCTTGCTAGGAATCCCTTTATCTCATGTTCAGCTGTTCTTCCTTTTCCCTCACCTCACTACCTCTTCCACTCAGTTGTGTTTTTTTTTCTTGTATCTTCCCTAAGACAGCATACCTAAGCACATAACATCTATCTTTTGCCCATACTGTTTCTCTCTTACCCAGTTGGTTATGCAATTACCATTTTTATTTATAGCACTTACCTGTCTTTCTTCCCTATGTTGCAGATCTATTTGTAATTATTTCCAGGGTATAGCACTGATCTCCAAGGACCATTCTCAGACTCAGACCAGGAGCAGTGTCTGGTTAAGTGACTTACTTAGTCAGGCAGTTGGGCAATGAGGCCGAGAGAATCAAACCTTGCACCACTGTACCCCAGGAAACAGCTCGTTAATAGCTTCTTAATCCTCTAAGCCAATCCCCAAACCAAACAAATCATTACATCATTTTCATCTACTGTTTAATTGTCCATGCGTCCCTTTCCCCCTCACCATGAACAAGTGTAATTTATACATGGTTTCACTTTCCTAATTATACATCTTCTCTCAGTTTAATACTGTTGCTTCACACAGCATTGTCAATTATTGGCAACTGTGTGAGGTGTGTAAATATTCTGCATCCTGCACACCAGCAGTATCTCAATCTCTATAATTTCTTCATCCCTAATCCTCACAGGAGTTATATATATGACCAGTGTAGCAACTTCATCTATAGTCACTTGACTTTATTGACTTGAACACACTACCGTAATTCTACTAACTATCCTTATTTCCTCCTTTTCTTCCAATTTCAGCTTTTCCTCAGCATCTTCTCTCTCCTACTTCTCACTATTGACACATTTCTCTATCATTCATCCATTATTTGCAACTCCATTTTTGTGTTAATCAGTCCCATGCTCACTTCCTGTGCAGCATTTGGGGCATCCATGACCGATAAGGTTTCTGGCAAGGCTACTCCTTTCCAGGGAAGTCAGAGACCATAGAACTGAGGTATCCATAAGATGAATACTACTGACAGCTGAGGGGGAGGTGGGGGAAGAAGCACCACAAGACAAAAAAAAAACTGCTTGTCTGCTTGCAAGAAGTCTACAAATCTTGGCTACAACACAACAAATTTGTTACCTGAGCATCAGACCTTAGCAGTAAAAACACTGTCAGCCTATCTGAGGATCAGAGAGTCTTCTAAACTGATATTTTACTACCTATCCTCTGCTTCCCTACTTTCTGTCAAGAATTATTTGTTGATAAAAGTTTGGTAATAAATGAAACTGATTCTGCTCTTAACAGCAACAAGGAGTTATGAATAGTGATACAATTCCAGTGATGCATCAGAATATCAAGTATCCATTCTAACCGAGCTCCGAAGACCTATATCTACCCTTCAGCTCGAGATCCAGTTTGACAATTCCTGCTCCAACCCATCTCCATTCATTTATCACATATTTGTCTCTTAATACTTGAAAAATATTACTTATGAGGATCTTCTTAGGCTTCACTGTATCAATGAATTTCATGGGGCTTTATCCAAGTGGATCCCTTTAAGCCATGCCTCAGGCAGCAATGGCCCAGTTCAGAACAATAATAAAAGAAAAGTCTTGTGATTACACACTGATTATCCAGAAGGGTATTACAAACCAAATTAGTCTGGTGACTGAAACAGATCATGAAATTAGCACAAGTCATGAAGGAGTATTAAAATATTATGAATGGAAAAAATAGTAAGGCAATAGAATACAGAAAAAAAGATCTGCAAAAGATGTCTGCCTACATGATGCAGAGTTATTTTGTTGCAGTAAACTCAAACAGAATTGAAAGTGTTTCATCAAAAATGGAAGACCCGTTAGTGCGAGTTCTGACAGTTACGTCAACATAATGAGGAAAAAAAACATGAAACCTGCAGTAACACCTTCATGTGTTTTCTGGTGGGGGGGCTGCATGCTTTGTACTCTCCACAATTTATTTATTTATTTATTGACATTTGTTGACCAGGATAGTACACTGGGCCAAGATGAACCCATTTTCATTGGGGGACTGGGGAGAAAAGCTCCACTGAAACTTACACAAATCATAAAAAATAAGCTTTTTTTACAAGGTAAAGCATTCAAAAGAAAAACACACAGTATGATTGTGTATAGAAAAGTTCCACAGAAAACTTATAAATAGCTAGAAAATAAACTTTTACAAGATAGAACATTCAAAAGACGAAACACACAGTATTACTTATTACATAGTAGATATAACAGTATGGGTTATGTTATGCCAAGTACCTAGCTAGTATAGCAAAGCAGTATGGGTTATGTTATCCCACGTACCTAGCTAGTGTCGCAAAGCAGTATGGGTTGCATTATGTCAAGTACTTAGCTAATGTAGCAAAGCAGTATGGGTTACATTGTCAAGTACCTAGCTAATGTAGCAAAGCAGTATGGGTTACATTGTCAAGTACCTAGCTAATGTAGCAAAGCAGTATGGGTTACATTATGCCAAGTACCTAGCTAGTGTAGCAAAGCAGTATGGGTCACATTATGTCAAGTACTTAGCTAGTGTAGCAAAGCAGTATGAGTTACATTATGCCAAGTACCTAGCTAGTGTAGCAAAGAAGTATGGGTTGCATTATGTCAAGTACTTAGCTAATGTAGCAAAGCAGTATGGGTTACATTGTCAAGTACCTAGCTAGTGTAGCAAAGCAGTATGGGTTACATTATGCCAAGTACCTAGCTAGTGTAGCAAAGAAGTATGGGTTGCATTAAGTCAAGTACTTAGCTAATGTAGCAAAGCAGTATGGGTTACATTGTCAAGTACCTAGCTAGTGTAGCAAAGCAGTATGGGTAACATTATGTCAAGTACCTAGCTAGTGTAGCAAAGCAGTGTGGGTTACATTATGTCAAGTATCTAGCTAGTGTAGCAAAGCAGTATGGGTAACATTATGTGAAGTACCTAGCTAGTGTAGCAAAGCAGTATGGGTTACATTATGTCAAGCATCTAGCTAGTGTAGCAAAGCAGTATGCGTTACATTATGTCAAGTACCTAGCTAGTGTAGCAAAGCAGTATGCGTTACATTATGTCAAGTACCTAGCTAGTGTAGCAAAGCAGTATGCGTTACATTATGTCAAGTACCTAGCTAGTGTAGCAAAGAAGTATGGGTTACATTATGTCAAGTGCACAGCTAGTATAATTGTGCTAGATGTATACAGTGATCCTGAAATCTCTGTACCTCGAAGAAAGGGGAATAAATAGACATACCACAACTTTGGATTTAGTGTATATCCCCTTCATTCACACTTGCAGCTCTGTAAATTCAAGAGTCAGAATTATGGTCTTCACCTTTTCACTAGGCATTGAGAATTGAATGATACAGGCAGACAATGAGGAAGTGGAATGTAACTATTAAAGAGGAAAGAAGTGAAAGCAAGGAAATGATGGGTGACATACCTGGTGTTTAACTGAAATGCTAGTGTAAGGGAACACAGAAAGAGTAGTAAAACAATGACAGAGGAAGTTTTATCTTCTGCTCTTTCTCCTATTGGCCGAGGGAGAAATCTGACCAGAGTGGGAGACAGGAGAGCAGTGAGTAGGCATGTATTAATGGCGGGAACAGATGATGGCAGCTAGAAGTGATAACCAATGTGAAAACAGGATGGGAAAATGTGAAATTAGTATTGTGGAGTAAAAGTGAATAAGTTAAGTGTTACAGAAACTGCTCTGAGAACAGTGCTGCCTTATATTCAGACAAACTTTATTTCTGCACATATTCGTCCAACCCAAATTAATCTCCCTTGTGTGGGAAGGCAGCATCACGCAGTAGGCCCAAAGGAGTGAATGTTACATTATGGATCACAGTTATCCCTTAGGCATAAGACTGACAAGAACCAGTAGCAGTGAATCTTGGCTCTTGAACTTATTCTGGGAGAAAAGACAACATACCTAGTGTGATGGTGCTGCTGGTATGAGTTTGGAAAGTGGTAATACTGAGAATGAAGTCTGCCCTAACATCAACAGGTAGACAGCTAGTCTTTAGAAATGTGGTGAGGTAGTACTCTCGTTTAGAAGCAAACAGAAAAAAAAATCAACATACTTTGTTTTTATTGTCTGAAATGTAAGGCAGTTTTTAGTGTAATTAGCCAGAAAGTGGAGAATGCATATGATAAGCAATATTAAAACCCATTTGCTAATAGCAGGCCTTCCTTCCAGAGTTTGTTGACATTCCCCCAATGGTGTTTTTTCTGATTTGTTAATTCTATTTTTAAGTGAAGAGATATGATAATGGAAGGTTATATGGTTCATCTGCCCTTGTTCCCACCACACCTCCATGATGATTTATTCTGGTAAAGTTATCCAGAAATACAAATCATTTTGAAGGGTCAGCAAGTCAGTACAGCTTGTCAACCTTCAAACGTGTATACACACACATACACACACAAACACACACACACACACACACACATACACACGTATATGCAGACAACACTATATTAATACCTTAACAGACTGCAGAAACCATATTTTCAATGAAACCTGCTTTAAAAAGCATTACAAAATATGTACTAGTGTTCTTCTAATCTTGTCTCTAGCAAGTGGTCACAAATTGAGAATAGATTTGCACTCAGCATTAGCTAAAGTACTTTTCTGCACAAAGTGACAAACATTAATACTTAATGTGATTTTCCCCCATAGATGACTCTGCTGTCTAAATGCAGTTACATTGAATACATTTGCTTTACTGTGGAGTCTATTCAAAGTCTGCTGAATTTAAGTTATTCCTGTGCACTAGGTATGAGGTTTAATACGTTGATTAGGCCAATATGAACATAAGATGGTGGTTTTGATATTGGAAGTTTCTTTATTAGCTGAAAAAAATACCATGTCTTGCCTGATTAAGTTGTTACTGTGAAAACTAATTTGCAAAAAAAGTACTTGATTTTCTCTCAGCCCCAAATTACTGACAAGACTGTTTTCTGTTTTTGCTATAGTATCATTTTTGCAGTATCTACTTAGATCTGTAGATTACGTTTGGGTTACATTTTTGCTCTGCAAATATCTCATTTTTCTATCATATGCCTTTGTATGCAATGAACACAGTTTGCTTAGGTTTGTGTTTAGTTACTGGTATATTAGTTGTTGGCGTATATATATATATATATATATATATATATATATATATATATATATATATATATATATATAATATTATTTGGAATATTCTGTAGCAGTAGACTAAATGTGTAAAGACTACCAAATATGCCTGTCACCACTGGGTACATGTCTTAGCTTGAAGAACAGTTTTAGGAGGGATAATACTGTTTCCTAGTCCCTTCTAGCAGTCCCTGTTTCTGCCTGGATGTTCTGCATTATAAACCGAATTAATGTAATATCCTTCTGGATTAAGGTTTCATTGTGGATGTAACAGCTATTGCTTTTGCATTAACTCTAAATATGAGATTATTAGACAAAGAAGATATTCATAACAAATAACTTTTTTGCCATCTGCTGGTATTTCTATAGTAGCAAATCACTTCATTTAGCCATACATTTGTTTCGTTTGTTTTCATAAAAAAGCAAATCAGTTTAGTCAGTAGTTGCAATAGTCTCGACAAGTTCAGGGTGTGTACCTAGAATGCTCTGGCAAGGGTCTCTCAAATTCATACTTTTGAATGGCTGCTGGCTCCAAGCCCACGTTTGGACTGATTTCTGAATTACACTTCCAGTGACCCCTACCACTGGAAGAGGTGCTGCTATTAAGTTACCAGTTTGGAGACATTAATACAAAGCTGCACGTTTTCATTAAATTCACTTAGTCTTGTTCATCTGTGTATTTTTTTTACTTTGCACTTGCTGACAAACAGATGTTTCCTGTGTTAGTACCTTCCTATGATGGCTCTCCAAAACATTTTATGGTGGTTATTTCTTGACACTGAACTGTTTCTGACTCCCAATAACTGTATGATGAATTAAATAACTTAAATGTAAAGTTGTACTGAGATTTCTTCACTTCTCAGGTACCAGGTTAGCCTTACAACTACTTCTTCTTTCATAGGGCAGGATACTTCTGAGCACCAAATATGGAGTTTAACCTGTTTGTGTAAGTGATATATGCATCCACTATATGCATTTTATTTTACTTTTTCATGTATTGCATTGCTATATTTGAAGTGGGTAGAATCTGTTGGCCTCATAGGCTAATTATAGCTTTTTTGACTGGAATATGAGTTGAAGTCCATTTGATGGTTATCAGATTGCTTTTGCTACCCACAGTATTGCAGAACCTCCACTGTTATAAATGTGCATTTCTCTTATATTTAAATGCCTTAGTATGGCAAAGGGTAATGCTGCTGTCACAGTAAACACCATACTCCTGTACGTCATAAGTGATCAAAATTTTTCACAGATTTGCCTGTTACACAACTCTTACCTTAACCCAACTAAGCTAAGTATCCGATAACTAGCAATCTTGTAGGTGTGCTGCTGCTACTAACAGATGCTTAGCCCAAGAGTGGTCAACTCCACTCCCCCATGTAATACCTTAGTGCCTTTACTACACATGTCAATTAGGTCCTGGTAGTCTACTGCAACCCCCCACCCCCACCTGTTATCCCCATAACATCATTTGTGCCATTATGGCATTTGAAAAGTAAGCCCTGGTGTCTACTGTACCCCCACCTCCACATAACTTTCATGGCAATGTCTATTAACACAACTTGGTGAGGATGGCTATGTTCATTTATACACAATTGAGTGATTTCCTGAATTGCTTGACCATGTAGCTGCCATACTGACAGCAATTACTGGGAGAGAGCACACATGCTTAATTAGCATATGCCTCTCCCAGGAATAATTAGCATTCAGCATGTCCAGGGGCTACCCTGTCGTACTTTTGCTTGCCTTTGTGTCACAGGACCATATAGCACTATGTAAGGGTGAGTGCTAAATCAAGGAATGATATAGTAATGTGTAAATGGTGGTGTGCATGTAGCAGTACCTTAATGAATTCTGCCCTCAGTTTTGACAGAATTTGACTACATTTCAAATAAAGAGGTGCAAACCCACCCTTCACTACATATCCTACTCTCCTATTCCATGGATATATAAAGCAGATATAAATGCAACTATCCAGCCACAGACCTCAAATCTTCCCCAGAAAAATTGTTGAAAGACCTTGCAGAAGGTCATTTCATACAAGAAGAATCAGCAACATAATTGTAAAGATTCCGGAATTAAAAACAAGCAGACCACTACGCACAGCACAGTAAGAGACAAAAAAACAGAGGTAGCATCAAACTTCTTTATTTCGCTGCTTTCGTCACACAAGACTACTACTTCAGAAACTTCAAAAACAACTTTACTGCAAGCTTATATATATTAAGATATCCAATAAAATCCAACAGTCAATTAATCAGTTAAGAAAACTCAAATATCACAAATATTTAAAGACAAATGCATGATGATGAAAAATACAGGAATAAAATTCATATAAACCTACAATATAATAAAACAAATACCTGTTCTTGTAAAAAAAAACGCAGTATCGCTTATTAACCTTTAAGCTCTTATTTAAAAAAAAACACTTGATTGATTTAGCCCTGGATACCTATCAGCCTTTAAATTTATTTGCCATTCAGCTTCTATATCCTTGACTCTCTTCTTAAAATTGCCTCCCCTTAAGCCTAAGGGGACTGATTCTAATAGTGAAAATAAGCATTTTATATTTTATACAATATAGAATGGTTATATCAGACATTCCTCTTTCATTTTAATAAAACAGAGATGTTCTTTATTCTGTTCTCCAAGCTTCTTGTAGTCATTGTTGTATAAAAACATTACAGCCTGAACATAAACTAATATAAACCAACCCTTTAGATGCAAATTTTGGAGAAACAAAGAAAGTAATATGAAAATGTATTGTAACCGCATATAGATTCATAGGTTCATAGATTAGTACTAAGCTAACTGCCCTTGCGAGCCATTTTAAGCCTAGCCAATTATCCCTTGTGAGACTCAAACCCTGCACCTTGTGTTTGTAAGGCAAACACCTTAACCATTAGGCCACCCTCCCAACCCCAATTTAGGAAAGGATATGATATCTAGTAAAGAGGAAAGCAGTTCAAGAAATAAGGGTGACTTTTAGATCTTTGGTTGGAAGGAAATGTTTTGTAGAAATAAGAACTTTGGGGAAAGAGGATAAGCTGGATCGGTATTCAGAGATACAGGCAAGGTTAGATAGTTCAAGTTCTCTAGTAATAGCACCAAGTAATGTTGTAACGCTCTTTTCAGCAAATAACTTGTGGAAGAAATTAGAAGGTATAATACTAGGGACAAAATATTTCAAATTGTGTTTGTATGACTGGTCATAAAGAAGAAACAAGGATGAAGAGATGAGATGATGCTAGAAGAAATGGATGTTGAGCTACAGGACAAGCAACATGGAAATAACTAGTTTTAGGATGTGAAGATTAGGACTTCATGAGTAAAATGAGATAAGAAACAAAGTGGAACAAGGATGTTGCACAAAGAAAATAGATGAGGCCTACAAATATAAGGACCGAAGTCTCACGATGACAAGTTAAAGAGAATGGGCACGTCGAAGACTGAGACAGCTGCAAAAGATACTTTGTTTACTGACGTAGGGATCGTAAGGACAGACGCTTTGATGAACGGAAGGGAAAGAGACAGGGGAAAAATGTCAGTTCATGTAAGCAAGCAGCAATAGCACTGTGCCTGTGGAATAACTGGATAATGTTCCATCTATTAGAAACAGCACCAGAGGACCTGACCAGGGATAAGGAATCAATGGCTGTTGCTAGATCACACATCCAGTGGGGTGTAAATCCATTCAGTCTGGTGCTTTGCAGTTACCCATGGTGAAGTACTGTGTTTAGCACGTAGCACCAAGGATGGGCTAGTAATGATTAACATGAACCAATCTATTCATATGAGGTAGGTCTAGGTGCAAGTGTGTGAAAGCATGCATGTATCCTTCTGAGCAGGTGTTATGAAGTAAGACATGCTTGTTGCCAAAGCACGTGTTAGGCTAATGACTGAAAATCCATGGCTTTAGTGTATAATTGCCCACCAGCAACTGACTGTCACTTTCTGACCCTGGGCAATAAGATGAGATCACTAAAAGGTATCCCACCCTGGAAGGAGGAGATGTTTCCCATGGGGTGATGCAGGATGCCAAGTTTAGCTTGATAAGGAGTGATGCAATGGGTCAGTGACTGATGTGGCCTGCTTGGCTTGATGTACAGGGCAAGTGAGCAGTGGAGCAAGTTATGGCAAGTTTGATCAAAAATCCTATTGCTTAAAATCAGGCTGCAGGTAGAGCATTCATATGAGAAATGAAAGAACATGAAATATATTTAGGGGACAGCTCCAAGGATCACAACTCTAGGGTTTTAGGCAAGGAAATATTACAAATTAAGGCCAGATGTGCTATAAAGTTAATGATAGAGACGGCAGCTGAGGAGGTGAAGAGACACATTTCCCAACAAATTTTATAAATACAAAGACAGGAACTCCTTGTTCAGATTGTTGAGATGTTCAGCAGGGTAAGGGATAGCAATTCCATAGTCCCTACATTACCCAGATTCTTATTATGAGTTATGCTATCTACAGTTTTCATCTAGGTACAACTTACTTAGTGAATAGAGCAAAGTTGGTCTACCACTGCATAGTTTTAGGAAGCTACATCAGAACCATAGCTAGGTCATCTGGTATCACATGAAGTTCCCCCTGTCAACTAGTTGAGGAGGAAAAAGACTTTACAAAGCTGAAGCAAAAAATAAATAAATAAATAAAGAACGAACTGAATAAAGCAAAAGGTGTGAAAGCTTGCTATAGTTAAATCCTCACACCTTCAGAGCTTCAGCCCTGACAGCAATTGCAGTAGCAGCTTCAGAAAACAATGCAGGTAATATACTACTGTACCACTGGTGCCTGCCAATCATACCCCCTAACAGCTTGCCCTGTTTCTCTGAATGCATGGCTAGCGTTATTTCTGAAGCACCTATAGTGTCGCACACAACTCTGAGGTTATAATTCCACAGTGCTGCAGCATAACTCATTCACGATGGCAAGAACAACCTTCTGTTAGCAAGCTTGGCTAATTCCCATTAGGAGTTCTGGGATTATTCATCTAGTGGTTGTAGGCGTGTACTGGTCTTTCTGAGATGGGAACCCACCAAAGGTCTCTAAGTACTTTTTCTTTGCACTTCTCTTATATACTGTGACTGTACTTCAGCAGTTAAAAAAATCTGTACTGTTTGCTGATGATTTGCACTATATTTTACTACTGCATTTGTTATAATTTGACTGTATTTCACACTAACTGCTGCTTTTACTTAATTTAAGAAAAAAATCTGTTTCTGCTGTTTTATTCTGTTGCTATTATTAATTCAAGAAAAAGCTGTGCTGCTTTTTACAATTGTTTATTTAATTAAAAAAAATATCCTGCTTTTTTCTGTTCTGTTGTACTTCTGTTGGCCATAGTATAGATTGGATTTAGACCAGCTGAATTCAGTTATGTTTGTAGATTGAGCACTAAAAATCAGGACATTTTTTTTTTGGAGAAGCCCCCCACCCCCCACCCCACCCCGCACCCTAGGGGCAGGAGCATACGGTAGGACTATCTAATTGAAGGTTACTGGTTCAAGGTTCAGTTTAAGCTATTTAATTAGTGCAGGGCACAGTTTGAGCTTTTTCATTGGTTTCTTTGTATTAGCTGCTTTGGTCTTGTGTGTAGTCCACCATCGTGCACCACCACACAGAGGGGCTAACTCTTGATGGTTATAGATGCAAAAGCACCAATAGAAGTACTTTCCCTTAGAAGTGGCTGCTATCTAGCAGAGCAGTTCTTAAATAGCTCTCAGCAGATCAGTGAACCTCCCAGCAGATATTTTGTCTCTTACTATCAACATCAGACCCAACAGATCCCCTCTTTTATAGACCTATTGTACACCCCATAGGTTAATCACCATAAAATAGTTCCCTGCCTGATACCCCCCTCTTTTTCTCCTTATCTGCTGAGATACCAGGTTCAAACCTTCCATTATGGACTGTTGGTTTCCCTCTGTTTCTCCTGCAAACCTGGTGGACATGTTTTTTTTTTTGAGGCAGTGTAGCAACTGCCTCGTGTACACTGATAACCCCTTACTCCTAAATCACTCAAGTACAATTTGCAAAAGATGCTCCTACACTAAGAATCTGGAATCACTCACACCCAGAACAGCAATACTCCACAGGTTGTCAGCTCACACGCCACGACTCCTATTCATAATATGCACTCCTAACACAACATCCAGTACACATAAAAACACTAGCACCTGTGTCTCACCAAATAAGCCCTTAAAGTAATGCACAAATATTCCAAATGTTTTAGTTATAGGTGAATCTATAGTAAGACATATAGGTGCCCCACTCACCAGGCTGAACAAGGAGAAGGTTACAGCCAGCTGCCTGTCTGGTGCAAGGATTCACCAGATCACACATGCACTCAAGTCTCTCAACAACAAGTACCGTTATGACTTCATCATAGTTATTGTTGGTGTGAATGACATGAGATCTACCCTTCTGGACTATATGAAGAGAGACATAATTGAGCTCTCTGAATGTGCCCCAGGTGGGTATATCCCTAGCTTTGAGCAGCATTTTACCCACACCTAAGATGATACCACAATATAAACAGAAAATGATTGACTTCAATAATTGGATTAGTTTCTGGTGTCATTCTAAGGGGATCCAGTTCTTGTCAACCTGGGATGGCATGGTGGATAGACCATGCAACTTTGCCAGAGATGGTCTTCACCTGGAACCTCTAGGCTTTCGGTTGGTGGCTAAGGCATTGGCCTCCCTCATAATGCCTTCTTTGAGGCAAGGTCACAACAACAAAATTCCCGATATAAAAATATCAAACACAAAGAAACTATGGGTCATACTGCTAAATACTATGAGTTTAAATCAGAAGCTGCACACTGTGGAAGCACTCTTCTCCCTGGAAGATGGTGACATCTGTGCAGTCATGGAAACCTGGCACAAGGCCTCAGAAGGTACCTAGCCTTACAAGGCTAAAATGCTTTACACACTTCCAGACCACAAATTAAAGGTGTGAGAACAAAGGGAGGTGGAGTATCTATTTTCATTAGAGATAATTACACTTCTAGACTGGTTAGACAAGAAAACTCTATAGAACTACTCCATGTCCAAATTACCATGGATAAAAACCCCCTTCAGGTCATTGTCCTTTACAGATTTCCTTCCATGAACCAAAATGCCCACACAGCTTATTTAAACCTACTTGAGAAAATTAAGGTACAACCTAACATCCTAGTCATGGGTGACTTCAACTAGCCTTTCATTAATTGGAAAACTTGTACAAGCCCAAACCCACTCACACAAACGTTCCTGGACTTTGTTAATTCAAATGCCCTGGAACAAATAGTGCAGTACCCCACAAGGTGCTCCAATATTCTAGACCTGTTCCTCACTAATATGAGTGACAGATGCAGTGCCTCAAGTGTATAGCCTGCACTGGTTAAATCTGACCATAAATCAGTCATTTTTGAAGTAGCAACAACACCAGAACTTCCCAAAGGAGAAGTCAGGCTAAAAAACTTCACGAACGCTAACTATGCCCTCCTAAGGGGAGGTATAATCAACTTCCAACCTCCAGTTTCCACAGATGGAATTGACAAGTATATTAAGATATACTCTGATGACCTGTATAAACATGTACACAAATGTATAAACACAGCAGTGCCAGACAGGATTAAAGCAAGATCCTCAAGAAAAATAAAAAACTTCCTGGTGGACATCTAGCATTAATAAATTATACAATAAACAAAAGAAGCTGCTGTCTCAAAATACAAAAGTGAGATCCCAGAACTGGAAGAGCACCTTCCTCAGCATAAACAAGCAAATAAGACAACTCATAAAATCTTCAAAGAGCATATATGAGAAAAGTTTAGCAACCATAACCATGGATAACCATAAGGCTTTCTTCAGCTATGTACACAACCTGAAAGGTAGATGTGTGCTGAACTAATTCTGGATGGCATCACACACACTGACCCTGTGGAAACTACAAACCTGTTAGCAGACAGGTTTGGTGAAAATTTCACCCCCCTATCCCCCCAAGCATATTCATGCCTTCATCATTTCCTCATCCCTGAATTTCCAAATAGCAATTCATCAACGCTGTCTCCAAGGCTAAGAACACAGCCTCCATGGGACCAGATGGCATTTTGGGATGCATTCTTAATGTTCTAAAACAAAAGCTATCTACTCCATTAGGAACTCTATTCAACCACAATCTGAGTACTGGCTTTGTCACCACCGAATGGAAAACCATGACTGTTCCTCCACAAGGGAGCCTTGGCAACAGACCAGGGCAACTATAGACCCATAAATTTAACCAGTGTCATCTGTAAGGCAATGGAGCAAATCATCATGGACCTCATAAATAAGGATATAGGTGACCTCCAAATCCTATATCCCTTCCAGTTCGGTTTTGTCAAGGGCAGGTCATGCCTGCTAAACCTGGTGGCCTTCAATAATGTGACCAAAGCCATAGGTGAGGGCAAAGCTGTGCACACAGCCCATCTTGACTTGGCCAAGGCCTTAAACACTATCCCACATTTGGGCATCATTGACAAACTAACCCAGATGAATATCAACCTCTTATGTTGTCATGTTGTCATGTGGGTTGCAAACTGGCTCACAGATCGATGAAAAGTGGAAGACTTTAACTCTACCAGCAGACCTGTCACCAGTGGGGTCCCACAAGGGTCAGTGTTTGCAATATACTTCTCAGAATTCCAGGCCAAAATGGAGGAGCTGTGGCTAACCAAGTCTATGGATGACTGCAAATTAGGTGCTATCATTGAATCCCCTAGCAACATCAGCATACTTCAAAAGGGGCTTACAGAGACCGATGATTAGTGCCAAAGACATGGTCTTAAACTAAATGATAAAAATGCATCATCATCATTCCCTTTGATAAAAAGCAAATAATAGTACCCTAATTACCAATTCAGTAGTGAGAGACCAGGGAACACAAGTTGACTGTGACCTCAACTTTGACCACCATGTGTCTACTGTCGTGAAGAAGGCATAGGCATCACCTTGAGCAAAAGCGGTTATAACTCCCCTGTACTCGTCCCTCATCAGGCATATTATTGAATATAATGCTCGCTTTGGTATGTACCGTACCAGACACCTGCAACAACCTGAGACCTCAGAGACTTCTAACTAATTAAATTTAAAGTCTACAGCACATGTCTTATATGGACAGATTGAAGTTGCTGTCACTGTGCTCGATAGTGTATAGACTACTTAAAGGTGACTTGTGTCTGGTTTACAGGGCTGTCTCTGACCCAAATCTAATAGAAATGCTGCACATCCATAAGTCAAATGGGACTAGAGCCACCCATTCCAGGGACCCCAACCTAGTCTGTGACATAAACAGTACCTGCTGGAGAGACAGATATATCTCTCAGAGGTTGCCACTCTTCTGGAATACACTTTCAATCCATATCAAGCAGAGCACCTCCATGACCCTGTTTAAGCGCATCTTGGACAACTAGATTGGAAACTATAAATTTCTGCTTGGGATTGACCCAGCTTCTCTCCTGGACATGGGTAGTCCTTGCTAGAAAAACCTTGGGCATGGACAATATCTCTCGTCTAGTATTGAGATTTAACAGCTAGGCTTGTAAAGACCCTTGGATCAATAGCCTAGTAACATCTTATGAAAGTATTATGGGACACAAACTGTAAAGGGGTTCACATTACCTACTCCTCTAATGTGTGACTCCACACAAACACACACACACACACACACACACACACACACACACACACACACACACACACACACACACACACACATACACACACACGCACACACACACACACACACACACACACACACACACACACACACACACACACACACACACACACGCAAACACACACGCACACACACACACTCACGCAGACTCACACGCACACTGACTCCACACACACACACACACACACACACACACACACACACACACACACACTGTCTGACTACACACACACAGACACACACGCACACACACACACACACACACACACACACACACACACACACACACACAGACACATACACACACACACAAATACTGTTTGACTCCACAAACACACACACACACACACACACACACACACACACACACACACACACACACACACACACACACACACAGAGCACCTAATAGTGACAATACTTTCATTTCTAGCCATTGCACATACCATTGTGTTGTGGATACATAGAAAACTGCTGACCCGACATTAGGGAAAATAAATATGATTATGCAAAAGCTGTTCATATCTTCACCTCTAGTTCTAAGCTTGTGTTAATGAAATGCCAAACAACTTCTGAAGACAAGACTTGGGTCCTATAGTATGATAGATCTCGATCAAAGCAAAGTAAGTGCAAATAACTTTCAGAAACACTAAATGTTTGGACTAAAAAAAAACTAGAAATGCCTTTACATTTCACAGAAATAATAGAGGTTCTTAGATTGTTACTAGGCTAATGACCACAAGGGCCCTTGCAATCCTAGTCACTCACTCTAAACCCATTTGGATCCAGAGTATCATGGCCGCCTATATGAGGGGCATTTTAGTAGGAAGGCAGCTAGGGGATATGTGGGAGGATTTAGTTCTGCTAATACTTTAATTATTGATGGCCTCTGTCTGTAAGGGACATAGGGGACTAAGATAGTAGAAATCAAATGCCTCGTAGGTACGGTATGCTTGACCGAACCATTACATAGTAAAACACCAGTGGCCAGCATTCGCAGCATATAAACACTTCTTCACAAATAAGCTGAAAATAATTATTTATTATGCATGAAATGCATCAAAATGCACTAAAATCAAATCAAACCGGTTTCGGCTAACCAGCCTTCATCAGTGAAAAGCATTTGTCATGCCATAAGATTCATGAATATTTATAGATAATACCAACCTCTGGTAACTCAGAATTTGGGAGTACACTATCATAGAGGCAATACCCTTTTGGGTGCAACTATAAACTATATCTTTGAAGATAGATTAATATTATTGGTGTTAGCATTTGGTGTTCGCACTGGCGCTCGGAAGGAGCAATATCGGATGCATTTACTCATATCCTGAGGAACCAAAGACTAATAATTATTCTTCCCCCTTTTTTCAACATTGGTGTGGTGCCGAATTCTGGAACATTTTGGTTGGGCCTATTGGTGTCTCAACAACATCATAGTTTGGTGAAGACGCTGGGCGGCTATCTTTTGGATTACCTGCTTATCTTGTTATCTATGGAACATTTAATTTGGGTAAATTCCGGATGTAATTTTTTGCTTTTTGATGCTATCGGGACACTTCCCTATACAAACCCGGGGTTGAGCGAAATTATGTTATGTTTTTTACAAACCTTTCTGATTGAATAGCAAACAAAATTGGATTTTCGGAATATCAGGTACTGTGTTTTCACAATCGTTATATTTTGTGCGAGCAGGATATGACTTATATTGGGGCTGATTAACAATGAGGGGACTATAATTTTGTAAAGCAATATTTTGACAACATACCACATTAGACTGGGACTCTAATAGAAGGAAATTATATCTGTTTCGGATGGTTATCGGAAAATAATGGTGTACTAATTGAATCAACAAATCGAGGATCCATTGTGGACTATGACTCATTTTTGATTTATATTCTTTTGTATTCTTTACACTTTACTAACTGTTGGTATTTGGTTAAGAACAATCTATTTATTGTGGAATGCTTATGGTCCGCTAGGTCAAGGTATTGATGGTGCACAATTTTAAGAAGCGAAAATACCAACTTCTTACTATATTGAAGTAATACGTTAGGATACATGAGCTGTTTTTGAACAGGCATATCATACAAACCTTATGGGCCTCTCATTCGGGTTTGGTACATGGGCTTGGGGACAAAGCTCAAACTAATACTCAATATCTATAAATGTTTTTATATCTATGGGAATATACTAGACTTATGGGTGCATCTATAATTGTGTAGCATGAGTATTTGTTACAGGAACTCATCCAGACTATTAAGTATATGCATATACATAAAACTGTAGAATACTGTTATTTTACACAATTTTTATATAGGTATACTTATAATTGAATTATAAATGTTTAGCATGTTTTTGATTCTTTAAGAATTGGCAGCTCCAAACCCAAATTTTATATTTTTGACAACAGCAATATTGGCTAATAGGCTATAGTGTGGGAGCCATCACATGGGACTGGTGATACACCCAAAATATTTTCAGTCACTAGGTTGTATCCCTATTTATAGTAGGTCTGTCTATATGAACCATTCTAACCATAGTGGACATTATATAGTAACATTGTTCTATATACCTTATCAACAACTATAGATATATTGCGTAGGTTACTAATAACTAAATATGAAAGGGTTGAGTGGTATATTTTGATCAAACCATTTAGGGAGGTGTTACTATAATAACACCATAGAATAATATGTGATTGTGTTGAACCCACATTTCTCTATTTGGTTGTTCATTTTGAATATGTTGAATATTTTATGGAATTAAAGCATGGGTTTGTTCAATGTTGGGTCTGTATATAGAATGAGGAAAGCTAATTGTAAAGAATGTTATACATCTATACTGTTATAATTTTGAAGCAGACAACTAGGGTTTTTGTGCTATATTCCATGTTATATTATATAATGTATAAGACATACTTTATTATGAGGGATAGAGTGATCATATAGAACCCACCACTAATTGCAGAGGATCATAACCTCCAAATGACAGACTGTTTTGCTGTTATCAAAACTAATTTTGCAGATACAAATAGTGGATTTCCAGGTATGTTATTTTGCATTAAGTTTTCAGGCTTGGTTTATAACAAAAAGTGTTAATTGTTTGTTATAGTAACACTGTTTTCCTGATATTTTTCTGATACTATTGGGAATACATTATACAGCTCATGGACCAACGATATACCTATGTGCAGTGAGCTTGGGCTTGTTCTATTTCTGGATTCTGCAACATTGCTGTCCCCTGACCGATATCCAAAAAAATATATATCATATTAGTCCTTTGGTATCAGTGAATGACCCTCTTTTCATCTGTCTCTATACATAAGAATTATATTCATAAGTGGCTGACCTCTTTGACAGCTTGATAAGCACTTTTAGACCTAATATACTGATTTGGTTAATTTATCCAATATTTTTGACACCAACAAATACAAATGGATTTGGAGAATATTCTTCAAGGATTATGTGCCGATTGGGATGACATAGGTGTCTTTGGGATAGATAACATCTCAGGCAATAATCGGAATGACTCCATTAATAATCCATCAGATGGTTGTGATATGGCTTTTAATAATCTAAGTAAGGGTCTAAAAAACCTTAGAGCCAATATTTGGCATCTTAGATTATTTTGTGCATATATAAATAGAGATATGGCCCCTAGGGGACTGAGAATCTGCTTACAGCCATTGGTTGGTAGATCTGAAGAGAGACTAACCACAGAATGGAATACAGCCTTCATCGATGATGTTTGTCAAAATACTTGCCTCATACTATGAGAGAATGATTGACACTAACCTGTCAGAGGTCAAAATAATCTGTGAAGAATGTAAAAAATATGAATCTCTATCTACATATGCAGGTTCAGTGGCCAAGCTGTCAAAGGAATTGGGAAACTATGAGAAACAAACTAGGGAGAGGAAAATTAAGAAATTTAATAGGGACATTACTGATTACCAAAGGGGATGCCCATTTGAATCATACAGATCGGTGAGATTCATGGATACCAGCCAGGGGACGGCAAGGGGCAGAACTAGGAAGAGACCTAGGTCCATTCTCAAGACTAATGATAGGTCTTTTGTGAGCACATCAGGGGAGGAATCCTCCTACACAGACAATGAAAGTGTCCAGCTCAGTGAGTCACCTGTGCGCAAAAAATCCAACACGGCACACCCTTTAGATATGGAAAGAGGCGGCAGGGAGGCCGCAAACACAAACATGGGAACCAGAACAAACTCTGTAGAGGGATTGATACAAACACTATTGAAATAATTGACAAGGAATATGAAAATGTGTTGAATTTGTCGGATGTTACATTGACTAAAGAACAAAAACAATTACTCAATAAAGGTCTTGGATTTGTACCAGGCTTTTTTTCTAATGAATACAGTATAGTGTCAGATGTAATTAGTTTTTGTCATAACCTTAATCTTAAACTGTTTTTTTCAGACCAAACCTCTCAAACCTCTCAAAGATCTGACAAATTCAGATTTCGTAAACCTGAATTCCAACCGCCAATGAACAAACATGTATCTATATTCCAGCAATCAGTTCTCAGGTATCTACATTTCCCACATATGGAATCTCATATCATGGGTCAGAATATCTCTTCATCCGAAAAGATGGCTCTGGAAGAATTGAGCAATAATCATAACATTGTCATATTACCAGCAGACAAAAGAGGGGCAGTTGTAGTTATGAACATGGGGTACTATCTGAACGAAGGCAAGGAACAGCTTTCCAATACCAGATGTTACATGCACATGCCTATTGATCCAACCCCAAATTTTAAGGAAGAAATAGACACATTCCTGAATTTGGCAGAAGAAGAAGGGATCATAACTAAGAACACGGTTAAACACTTGTTGATAACAGATCCCCAGAAACAGATCTTATATCTGCTTTCAAAAATACACAAATCCATTTTCAACCCCCCTGGGAGACAAATTGTGTCAGGTATCGGTTCCTTTATGGAACCTTTATCAGTGTTCTTGACACAACATTTGAAACCATTACTCACAACAGTTAGGGCCAGACTGCAGGACATAACCCAGTTTCTTCAAATCATACAGGATGCACAACTGGAATCACATTGGCTTATGTGCACCTTGGATGTTAAATCCTTATACACCAGCATACGCCATTGGGCTGGCCTGCAGGCCCTACAATATTGGCTGGAACAATCAGGCTTATATCCACCTGGACTCAATACACTACTTATATGTATGGCGGAACATGTGCTCAACAAGAATGTTTTTTATTTTCAAGGGGAGTGCTATTGGCAACTTCAAGGTACTGCTATGGGGGCATCCTTTGCTCCAATATATGCAGACTTATTTATGTCATACTTTGAAGAATGCATGATTTACAATACGCTTCACAATTTATACATGGTTGAAACTGACATATGGCACAGATATTTGGATGATTGCTGGATGGTGTGGCGTGCAGATTCAACATACTTCCAGGAATTTGTGGAATATTTTAATGGTAACATATGGGGTATAGAGTTTACAGTAACATACAATCCAGACATCATTGATTTTTTGGATGTTATGGTTTACAGGAATGATGATCATACTCTAAATACCAAGACATATAGGAAATATCCACAATACAACACCTTTCTCCATGCTTCAAGCATGCACCCACGCCACACCATCCACAACATACCCAAATCTCAATTTATGCTCATTAAACACATTAGTTCATCTGAGCATGATTTTGAGGAGGCAAAACTGGATCTCCAAAACAGGTTTTTGGAAAGAGGATATAGGAAATCTGATATACTGACAGCCAGTAATTGGTCTGCAAATCAGGACAGGAATATATTATTACAATATAAAAAAACGTGAAACTACAAGGGTTGAGTCTACACTCAGGTTTGTAACCACATATGGACGGAATCACAATATTATCAGAAACATTCTGGATTCCAACTGGAATATACTCTTAGCGAATGAAGAACTAAGGAGTCTTTTGGGTCCTAAATGTCAATTCTCATACAGATGGGGTAAAACATTGGGTGCCCTGTTCTCCCACTACAAACATAAAGAAAGTGGGGGAGAAATATACAAACAAATGACTATCACTGGAGACCAACTTTTGGGTACCTTTCCATGTGGGCATTGCGGATCCTGTCAACAAGTAAGTAAACTTAAACAATTCACTAGTGCCAATACAAGTAGAGTGTATGATTTAAGAGTCTTTGGTAATTGCAGCAGTAGCTGGGTTGTATATTTAGCCACTTGTCAATGCTCAGCATTCTATGTAGGGCAAACATCACGATCACTTAGAATAAGAATGAGTGAACATAAAAGTGACATTAGAAATAAAAAAAGAGACCAATGCCTTTTATAGATACACCATGAAACATACCAATGCCAGATTCATGTTCATGATCATTGATAAAATTATTGGTGATAGGAGCAACCAACAGGGTTGGCATAGTATTCCGAACCACAAAGAAAAATATTGGATCATTCACCTTGGGGCATTATTTCCCCCAGGTCTTAATGACCACTTATAACCTGCTTGTGGAATAGAAGTAGGGCAATGTATGCCTCAACTCTAATAGATACAAAATGTGAGTTATTGCTATGACAAACACATATGAGTATACCTTTATTATCACTAATATTGATATAGGGTATGTACATATTAATTATGTTGGAGAATTGAATTATGAACAGTTAGGTTTTTTATCCATCTGTTTATCTTAAACATTGATTTTGTTTTACCCTTATGTATGCATGTTGATATACATAAGAATAAGATCTAATAGCTTATAACTGTCCCAGGTAACTTTGTGGTCCTTTTGAATATTTGACCTGCATACTGCTGTTGTTGGATCTTTTTGGTAGATCATAATAGGATCCACCATTTGGGTTGTATAATATCAAGCTATATGTTATTGTATCTAAATATAAATATGTTTCTGTGATATATTTTATTTTTGATAAATAACTTTGTATTAGTATATCACATATTTATATGTTTGTTAAAAATTGTTCCTGGTAATTTTGTGGTTACTTTAAATTGTATGCTGTTACTGTTGGATCCTTTCGGGTGATCAAGACAGAACTTCTCATTTGCGGTCTGTACAATACTAAGAATATGTGTAATTACATCTACATATTATAATGGTTTTATACTGTATTTTTGGTAAGAATCTGTATCAGCATATCACACACTTATATGATCTGTTATGGTATACTTTATAATGCCTCAACTGTATTATTGAGAAATAGTGATTCAATGTTATTACAACATCATGTTTGTTTGAAATGGATTATACCATGCTACCAGCGGTTGGTATTATCTATAAATATTCATGAATCTTATGGCATGACAAATGCTTTTCACTGATGAATGCTGGTTAGCCGAAACCGGTTTGATTTGATTTTAGTGCATTTTGATGCATCTCATGCATAATAAATAATTATTTTCAGCTTATTTGTGAAGAAGTGTTTATATGCTGCGAACGCTGGCCACTGGTGTTTTACTACATAGGGGACTAAACCAGAGGTAAACATATTTTAGTTATTTATTTATTTAACATTTGTTTACCAGGATGGTCCGGGTGGACAGCTAGTGTCCATTTTCAGCAGAGTCCTGGGTAGAAAAGCTCCAGAAAAAAGTTACAGAGTATGAACAATATACATAATAACAATCACGGTACCAGTGTATAAGGCTAACATGCTAATATTGCAGAGATTAGTTCAGTCATGTGTTCTCACACTTTATAGACATATAGAATTTTAGTATAGTATAGGCATACAAATAATATTTACAGTATGTACAAAGAGAGAAAGTATAAGACAGTATCTTGTGTTTGACTAAAGCATAGGGGGTACCATCTTTCAGAAGGATGGGGAGTTCAGGGAGGACTTTTGCAGATACATAAGTGGTTAGTGTATAGGTAGCATTTTAATTTGGTTTGTGGAGGCGGTTGCACATTTTTGAAGTCTGAGGTCAGGAGGCAGGTTATTCCAGATTTTAGCAACTTCGTTAGTGAAGAGAGATTCGCCTGAGTTATTTTTACACTGGATATTCTGTATTAGAGCTTTGTTAGTAAATCGCACCTGCCTATTTGAATTGTAGAAGGTTATGATGCTGGATAGGGCAGGGTTTTTTTCAGGGCAGTAAGATTTGGTATGCCAGGTTGAGTTGGTAGTATTGTAGTATATTTGGGAATTCTAACCAGTGTAGTTTGTTTAGGGATTGGCAGTGGTGGGAGCGTGATCTGGCATTAGCAGCAAATCTGGTGATTTTGTTATAGCATGTGGAGAGTTTATTAAGGTCAGTTTTATTTAGGTTTGTTAATACTGGACATGCATATAGTATTGTTGATAACAGATGGGTTCTGGCTATGGCAAGTCTAGCTTCGGAAGTTAGGTATCGTTTACAGCGATAGAGAGTACCTAGCTTTTTGTGGACTTTGGAGACAGTGAGGGATATATGTTTGTTGTACTTATATAGAAGCATATTAAAACTTCAAAAGAGACCATAGCTCTCTCTGTTCTGAGTCAGGCAGAATTTTTTCCCTGCCCTCCCACCCATTTAAGTTGTCTTGTTAAATACCACTGTCTTTCTAGTTGCCCGCCTCTTATGTTAATCTGACCATATATCTCATTTCTCTCTACTTTCACTGGCTTATGTGAGTAATCACAAAATCATCATTTTTGAAATCCCACCCCTTCAATTATTTAAATTTATTGGCCATCCTACAGTATTTCATAGTACCAAAATATAAAAGTGACCACCCCTTTCAATCCATCTTGTTGTTTTAAAAATAGTAACTCTCCACTAAACCTTAACTTTTCAAACAGGTAAAACTCAAGTTACCTACTTTCACATCTAACTTCTCTAGTGCACACTGCAGTGCATTCTTTTCAATCTTACCTTTAAGCATCCCTGTGACTAGCACTTTCTCTAATACCTGCTGGAAAGCACTAGGAAGCCTTAAACTCATACAAACACTGAACTCTCCTTGTTAACAAGGAGAAATTAATAGTAGGCACTAAACAGCCTATAATTGCAAAGTATCTTGCTAAGTAAACAGCTCCTATACTTTACAAAGAAAAAAAAGCCCCAAACCAAGCATGTCCAAGGGTCAGCTTCCGGTGATTTCTCCTGTCCACCTGGTGAATCTGGATATACTGGGGCAATGCAGCAATTGCCTCATGTACACAGACAACCCTCTCCTCCTACCACCCAACACTACAACCTGTGAGAGATGCACTTACATAGCCAAAATGGAAGCAAAGCTCTCTCCACCCAAGATTGTGCTAAACAGTCAAGAGGAGAAGGTTAACACCCACACTACATCTCAAGCAACACATAGCCCTTCTAAACCCGCACCACCAACACCCACATATAGCAACACTAAGTCCACATATGCAGAGGCCCTTAACTGTAACCTGCCCAAGCAACAAAGACCTCTGAAGCTGAAATGCAAACAAACACCAATCACAACCAACATGTCACATAGTTCACAACACCAGTGTGCCACCCAGCAACAGCCCCTAAGGCAAGACAATGTACCTAACACTTTAGTCATAGGTGACTCTATAGTCCGGCACACTGATGTCCCTCTCACCAGGTTGAATAAGGAGAAAATTACAGTCAGCTGCCTGTCGGGTGCCAGGATCCGCCACATAACGCATGCACTTAAGTCACTCCACAACAAGTACAAATATGACTGTCATTGTCCATGTTGGAGTGAATGACTTGAGACGTACCTCCCTGGACTACACGAAAAGAGACATGGAAGAGCTCTCGGATCATGTGGCCCAGGCAGGTATGACCCTAGCCCTGAGTAGCATCCTGCCTTCGCCCAGAATGATACCACAATATAAGGATAAAATGATTGACTTCAACAATTGGCTAAGCTTATGGTGTCATTCAAAGGGGATCCAGTATCTGTCTGCCTGGGATGACATGATTGACAGACCATGATGCTTTGCCAGAGATGGTCTGCACCTGTCGCCCCTGGGATTCAGGTTACTGGCTAAGGCTCTTGCCACCCCTATAGTGCCTTTTTAGGCAAACTTCAAAGGACAAAACCACCACCGTAACAGGTACAAGCATGCAAAATCTGAAGGTAATGCTACTCAATGCTAGAAGTCTAAACCTCAAAATGCACTCTCTCGAGGCACTCCTAAAAATGGAGAACATCGATATCTGTGCAGTAACTGAGACCTGGTTCAAGGCTCCAGAGAGCACCCCTGCAATACCAGGCTACATCTCTTACCACACTTTTCGCCACCAAACCAGGACCGAAACACTAAAGGTGGAGGAGTGTCAATATTCACCAAGGATATTCACACCACCAGGCTAGTTGGCCAACACAATGTGTCTGAAATTCTCCAAGTGCAACTAACACTAGGTAAGACTGCAATCCAAATTGTAGCTTGCTACAGATCCCCACCATACCCCAAGATTCTCACTACACCTTTCTAAACATACTGGAAAATATTAAGATAGAACCAAACACCCTAATACTGGGTGATTTTAACTACCCTGCCATTAACTGGGAAAACTACTCATGTCCCAACACCTTTGTGCAACGGTTCTTGGAATTCATAAATTCCAATGCCCTGGATCAACTAATCCATAGTCCCACCAGGGGCTCCAATATCCTAGACTTGGTCATTACCAACATGGGAAATCAATGCTCCATACCTATGGTCACCCCCTCGTTAGTCAGGTCTGACCATAAGCTAATCACCCTTAACATCCACATCCCACCCCCACCTCCCAGTAAAGAAACCACCATAAAAAACTTCTCCAAAGCCAACTTCATGCTACTCAAGTCAGAAGTGTCAAACTTCATAACACCCATGCAGACGGGAACTGAAAGTTCAACTGCTGAATCCTACACTAAGGCACTGTATGAGCACATCCACTCATGCATGAATCGTGCCATCCCAAATAGAACCAAAATGCTCTCATCCAAAAAAAGGAAGCCAAGCTGGTGGTCCCCTGCCATAAACAAACTTTACAACAAAAGGAAGAAACTTTTGCAGAAAAGAGGAAAATCCCAGGATGCAAAAAACTCCCTTACTGGCCTCAGTAAGAAACTGAGATGCCTCATAAAATCCTCCAAAGCTAGTTACGAAAATAAAATTGCCAAAGATTCCAAAGACATCCACAAAGCATTCTATAACTATGTCAAGAATCTAAATGGCAATGCTCAGTTCTGCGCTGAGCTAAAACAGAATGGCATTAAATATACTGATCCAAAGGATATTGCCAATATCTTGGCAGATCGATTCAGTGCCAACTTCACCCCCCTCTCACCCCCTAAATGGCCCATCTCAATACCGGAAGATTGCCAAATTCCAGTAATAACGGCCACACAGGTACAAAACGCACTCTCTAAAGCCAAGAATACAGCATCCATGGGACCAGATGACATCCCGGGCTGTGTACTACATGAACTACAATATGAACTGGCACCTCACCTAAGTGTCATGTTTAATCATAGCCTCACCTCAGGTTTCGTGCCCACTGAGTGGCAGAGCTACAGTTATCCCAATCCACAAGGGGATCCACCTTGGATCCCGGAAACTACCGTCCCATCAGTCTGACAAGCCTTATCTGCAAGGCCATGGAGCGTATTATCATGGAACTTATAAACAAAGACATTGGCAACCTTCAAACACTGGACCCCACCCAGATTGGGTTTGTGAAGGGCCGATCTTGTCTCCTGAACCTGATTGACTTCTTTGAATCAGTCTCCAGAGCCATGGACAAGGGTAAGGTGGTCCACACAGCCTATCTAGACCTTGCCAAGGCCTTTGACACCATCCCCACTCTGGAATCATAGATAAACTTACTAAGTTGGGCATTAATCCCTATGTCACCCAATGGGTTGCTAAATGGCTTACTGATAGAACCCACACTGTAAAAGTAGCCGACTCCAAATCCAGCTCCAGACAAGTGACAAGTGGAGTACCGCAGGGTTCAGTCCTGGGGCCGCTCTTGTTTGGCATCTACTTCTCTGAAGTACAGGTCAACACTAAGGGACTCTGGCTAACAAAGTTTGCAGATGACTGCAAACTGGGAGCCATTATTGAATCCCCAAATGATGTGGATACTCTACAAAAGGGCCTTACAGAAACAGATGCTTGGTGCCAGAGCCATGGGCTCAAGCTCAATGCCAAGAAATGTATTGTTATCCCTTTGGGAAAAACATGTATCCATGAATTACCATATAGGTGTCAGTACACTAAACACAGAAAGTGTGATAAGAGACTTAGGGACACAGGTGGACAGTGGTCTCACCTTCGATAACCACATCGCCACAACAGTCAGGAAATCCTTCTATGTGGCACACCTCATCACGAAGGGCTTTTCATCCAGAAAAAAGGAGGTCATTGTCCCACTGTACTCATCCCTCATTAGACCCATTATAGAATACAACGCCCCATTTGGTATGTACCTCTCAAGACATCTGCAACAACTGGAAAGGCCTCAAAAATACCTCACTAAAAGAATCACAGGCCTAAAGCAGATGCCCTATGCTGACCGCCTTAAAAAACTCCAGCTATACTCTGTCGCATATCGTCTACTCAGAGGCGATCTCTGCTTAACATACAAGGCCATGTCAAACCCAGAGCTGTTGGACATGCTACACTTAAAGAAATCCCATTCCCTCAGAGCTACACGCTCCAGGGATCTAAACCTTGTCATCACAATAAACAAAACATGCTGGAGGGATAGGTTCCTGACCCAGAGACTCCCCAGACTCTGGAATAGATTGCCCATACATGTCAAGCAGAGTGCCTCTTTGGACCTCTTCAAGAGGAACCTTGATGATTGGATGGGAGAAAGGAAATTCACCCCAGGGATCACGTCAGTCGCCCTGCTAGACAGGGGTCCAGGAAAGTAAATAATGTGGGAAGAAATAGCCAGGGAATTGTTATGGCTAGGCTTGTATAGGCCCTAGGGCTGATAGCCTAGTACCAACCTATGAACCTATGAACTTTAGTTGTTGGTCAGTGGTGAACCCTAGTAACTTAGCTTCTGGGACTGGGTGATAAGAGTCTTGTTAGCTGCGGATATGGAGAAGGTAGTATCTTGTGTTTTCTTTGGGTTTAGTATTAACTCGGAATTGTTTAGCCAAAATTCTATTTCAGTGAAGGATTGTTGTTTTTTTTTTTGAGAAGTTGTATGTTGGGTGCAGAGCAGATCACAGTTTTATTATCGGCATAATGGACTATTTTGTCATTTGTAATTGCAGAGTGGAGTTGATTTGTAAAGATGTTGAACAGGAGGGGGCTGAAGATGGAGCCTTAGGCTACACTGACTGTGACTGGGTGTGGGGGGGGGGGTAGAGACTTAAGCCATTGAAAAGACTGATGGTGGTTGTCTAGATAGCTTTTAAACCAGTCTAGGGTGGGGCTGTCAACGGTGAGATCTGAGAGGCAGGTTAGGAGTTTATTGTGGGAAACCATATCGAAAGCTTTGGATAAGTCTAGAAACGTGCAAGAGACAAGATTACCTTGGTTCCTGTATGTGTTTATGATGTTGGTGAAGTTAATTAGGGCTGTGGTGGTGCTGTGGGATGGGCGGAAGCCATATTGTGAGCTGGATAAAAAGTTGTTGGAGAGGGGGTGGGTGAGGAGTTGCTGGTGAATACATCTTTCAAGAATTTTGGATAGTGTTGAGAGGATTGTAATGGGTCGATAGTTGGAGAGATCGGTAGATGGACCGCCCTTGTGGAGTGGGATAATGAAAGATGTTTTCCACAAGGTTGGGATGGTGTGTTCAGTAATATATATCTATTTATTAGCTGTCTGATGGGGTAGTCTATGGCTGTACATGCTAGTTGGAGGTATTCGGCAGGAAAATTGTTGGCAGCAAGGCTGGTTGTTTTAAGTTTTGCTAAGAATATTTGGATGCTGTGTATTGGTACTGGTTTGACTGAGGAGGAGGTTGAGTTAGTCTGGTGAGTAGGAGGTTGTTGGGGGTTAATGGGGTTTGTATTGTTTATTAGTTCAAGTATAGAAGAATTAACATGGTTATTGAAACTGGAGGCTTTATGTGTGTATGAACCATCTATATTAGGTGGGGGAGTTGTTGCTTTACCCGGTTGGAGGATGTGGTTCACTGCGGCCCAGAATTTTTGAAGGTTGTTACTACGCTTTCTTTGTATTGGAAGTGTAGTGATTTTACTTGTCAGTCTTAACTTGTTTCTTAGCTTTGTTTCTAAGTTCAAAGTAGGCTTGCCTAGCTGTGAGGGTTTTGTATTGGCACCAGGTTTTCCAAGCCTGATTCTTCTCTTTTAGTAAAGGCCTTGTGGTGCTTTGTAGCCATGGAGCAGAGTTGCTGCATATTCTAATTGTTTTTATTGGAGCTAGATGGTTGAGGATGTCTAGAAATATGGAGCTAAAGTATTCTACTCCATTGTCTAGTGGGAGTGTTTTGATGAGAGACCAGTTGCAAGATTGTTAGGCTGAAGTGGTCTATGGGGAATTTTTTGTGGGCACGGGTGTGTAGTAGGGAGGAGGAGTTAACTGATTTGATTTTATGCCTAAGGATGAAAGTGGGATTGCCGTCACTTAAAGAGTTAGGCAGTGTTACACATTGCAGGGCAGTGTTGGGCTGATTTGTGAGGATCCAGTCTAGTATGGATTCCCTTTTTGAGGACTTATCGATGCGTGTGAGTGATTGAATGAGTTGGGTAAAAGTATATAGGTTTATGTGATTGGCAGGTCTTGAAGAGTGGATAGAGTTCCAGTTGATATTAACATCACCTAGGACTATGGTTTCTTGGGGGAGGGTGTGGGAGGCCCAGTGGAGTATTGACTCTAATGTGGTCAGGTTGTCCCCTGGGGATATATAGATCCCGAGTATATTTAGGTGCTTGTGCTGATTTAGGAGGAGTTTGGCACATATGGTTTTGGTGTTTTTTGAGTTAGGGAGCTCTTGTTGGAGTAGTTGGAGTTTTAAGTTGATTTTGTAAACTAGGGCTATGCCTCCACCTTTTTTGTGGAGTCTGTCTACACTTAGGATGTTATATCCGGGAGAGGTTATGGAGTTGTCCTTGATGTGTGGCTTAAGCCATGTCTCAGTTATGAGTATTATGTCAGGGTTGTATAGGGTGATGGCTGAGTGCAGCTCTTCTATTTTGTTCATAATACTGTGAATGTTTAAATTGAGTATTAGTAGGTCAGTGGGTTTATGCTTAAGTGGTAGCTGGGAGTTTAGTGTATTGTTAATACTTGCTGTTGGGCCAGGGTTGGGGTGAATATCCCCTCATAGCAGTAGTTACGCTCCTATGCTGGTAATTGTTTTAAGGTATAACATCATTAGGCTGGGGAATTGGAGGCATGGCTATTTTTTGGAATGTGGGGCATAATGGAGTGGGGAGGTGATTTGAAAGATGTTTTGGCTATAGCTGGGTGGGGCTGTGATTGGTGGTTTGCAGGGGTTTGAAGTGGTAAGGGGTACAGTGGAGGACATTATGTGTGATGGGTGAGTGGAGATATGAGTTCATAATGGTGGTTGTGGAGAGGCATATGAGTAGGGATAGTAGTTGTAATGGAGCATTGTATGAGTGGGAGTGAGGTGTACAGGACATAGTAGAAGTGGTGTGGGTTGCAGCTTGGTAATGTGCACCTGTGGGGAGGGATTGAGTGGATTGGTTTTGAGTGTAGAGTAAGAGTTATGAGGAGGTGGGTGTAGGAGTATAGAGTGGGTGCGGGTTGGAGGATGGAGTTGTGGGTGTTGTGTCTGTGACTGTGGGGTGGAGTATATTCCTGTGTGTGGAAAAGTTGTGATTGGGAGTAGTTGGTGGGTGTGGTTGAGAGGTCAGGTGATGTGGTGATGAGATAAATCTACGAGTAGTGCGGTGGGTGGGAAATGGGGGCAGGGTAGGGGAGCATAATGAGCCTGAGTGATAACGACGGTGAACAGAGTGGTCCTGCGGGGCTGCATATGAGTAGGGATAGTAGTTGTAATGGTCACAAAAAGCAATCAGTGTGTTGGGCAAGAGGCTGAGTAAGGTATTGGGAGAGCACTAGAGGTGCGTGGAATGACTGTTGTTGGTGGAGCTTGCCTGTAGAGTAAGGTTTAAGTGGGAGGAACTTCTGTTAGGTATTGTCAGAGTAGAGGTGTGGGAGAATCAGGGAAAGACTGAGCTGGAGGATGGAAAAGGACTGAGGAGGGGCTCAGAGTGTTTGCAGTAGTATGCCTGTAAGGGGGGCTGGCTGTTTGGGGCTTGCAAGATTAGGAGGTTTAGACTAATGGCTTAAGAAGTTAGTCTATTGTGGGCAAGTACTAAACACTTTCCATTGCCAACACAGTTGGTGTGCTTACTTGTACAAAAATTAGTTAATAACCTTGAGTATTAGTTTTATTTGGGATCTTGGGTAGTTCTCTGATTCTTTGAAGTTAGGTAGGTGGTTCCCGTTGATCTGTTCTTAATGGGAAAGCACTGGGCTTCTAACATAATATTAGGTGCGCTCTAATGGAGAACCAACAGAAGAGAAAAATGGAGGAAGAAAGTAAGAGGTAATTAGGCAGTGTTAGGCTTTACACAGTCTATCTGGAACAATTATGATAGGTAGGGGACTAACAAAAAGTTATTTGCAGCCAGGGGTAAATAATCTATCGGACCTCAGGGTAGTTGTACTCTATAAACATTTACAACATTGTGGGGTTAGTACGTTTTACTTTTAGTAGCCACAATATTGTTGCCCACCAGATGGCTCTGATGGGCACATTTACTAGTTTTCAAGTATGCTGCCTGTAATTGAGGAGCGCAGTATGCTACAGTTGGAATTTAATATGAAAACCGCAGTTAATGTTGCAATTCATGCATATTTATGCTTATTGTTGCAGTGTGGGTGGTTAGAGGAGGTAGTTGACAATGAAAACGCATGTTGTGGCAGCAAATACAATGGCTATTAGATTAGTGCTTACCGGCATAAATCATAGGTAGAGTAATATGGTCTGTTGGCTTAATTTGCCTTTAGATATTTGAAAAACCCTGTATCTTCCTTGCCATAAACAGACTATACAATAGAAGGAGGAAACTAGTTCAGAAAAAAAGCATATCCCAAGCAGGAAAGACATCCCTGATCAGTATCAGTAAGAAACTAAGGTCCCTCATAAAATCCTCCAAGGCTAACTTCGAAAGAAAAATAGCCAAGGATTTGAAAGATAACCACAAAGCCTTCTTTAGCTATGTCAAGAATCTAAGTGGCAGCTCTCAGATATGCTCTGAGCTAGTGCAAAATAGCACAAAATATACTGAACCCACTGATATTGCCAACATCCTGGCAGATAGATTCAGTGCAAACTTCACTCCCCTCTCACCCCCAAAAGGGCCCACAACAATACCGGAAAAGTGTAGTGCCCCGGAAATCACAGACGCATAAGTGAAAACAGCCCTTTCAAAAGCCAAAAGCACAGCATCAATGAGGTCAAATGGTGTCCCAGGCTCTGTCTTGCACGAACTACAGAACGAACTAACCCCCCACCTAAACACACTGTTCAAGCTCAGCCTCTCCACAGGATATTTGCCCATAGAATGGTGCACAGCAATGGTTATTCTGCTCCACAAAGGAGGGGCCACAACTGACCCTGGTAACTGTCCCCCCATAAGCCTGTCTAGCCTGGTCTGCAAGGCTATGGAGTGGATAATCATGGAACAAAACAAAGACATTGGGAACCTCCAAATAATTGACCCTTGACTTGACCCAACCCAGTTTGGCTTTGTTAAGGGCAGATCATGCCTACTAAACCTGGTTGACTTCTTTGAGACAGTCACCAAGGCCATAGATGAGGGGAAGGTAGTTCACACAGCCTACCTTGACCTCGCCAAGGTTTTTGACACCACTCCCCACTCGGGAATTATAAAAAACCTCACCAGCCTGAACATAAACCCCTACGTCACGAGTTGCATTGCCAATTGGCTTACAGATAGAACTCACACGGTAAGAATAGTGGTCTCCAGGTTCAACTCTAAACCAGTCACAAGTGGTGTCCCACAAGGCTCAGTCCTTGGACCCCTACTGTTCGGCATATACTTCTCAGAAGTACAGGCAAACACAGGAGGACTATGGCTAACCAAGTTCACCGATGACTGCAAACTGGGAGCCATAATTGACTCATCAGCTGACACAGACATTCTCCAAAAGGGCCTTACTGAGACAGACACCTGGTGTCAAAGTCATGGTCTCAAGCTAAATGCCAAAAAATGCATAGTCATCCCATTTGGGAAAAACAAAACACCCATGAATTACCACATAGGTGGCAGCCCCCTTAATACAGAAGAGGTAATAAGAGATCTGGGGACCCAGGTAGATAGTAATCTCTCCTTTGACAATCATATTGCCAAAGTAGTTAGGAAATCCTTCTATGTAGCCCATCTAATTACTAAAGGGTTCGCATCTAGAAATAAAAAGGTTATAGTGCCCCTCTACTCGTCACTCATCAGACCCATCATAATGTAAAATGCCCTGTTTGGGATGTACCTCACAAGACACTTCCAACAGCTGGAAAGACCGCAAAAGTACCTCACCAAGAGGATTACTGGTCTCAAACATATGTTCTATGCAGCCCGACTGGAAAAACTCCAGCTGTACTCAGTGGCATATCGCTGACTCAGAGGTGATCTCTGCTTAACTTACAAAGCCATGTCCAACTCAGAATTGATGGACATGCTCCACAGAAAGAAATCCAAGTCACTGCGAGCCACTCACTCTAGTGCGCTAAACCTCGCCACAACAATAAATAGAACATGCTGGAGGGATAGATTCCTGTCACAGAGACTCCCCATGCTTTGGAACAAAATTCCAAATTATATCAGGCAGAGCCCCTCACTAACACTCTTCAAGAGAAACCTTGACAAGTGGATGGGTAACAGAAAATACACCCCTGGAATCACTTCATTGACTCTTCTTGACAGAGGCTCAGTTAATTAATCAATGGGGCAGCGAAAGCTGACATACTCTGGCTAGGCTTATAAATGCCCTCGGGCAGATAGCCTAGTACCTACCTATGAACCTATGAACCTTTGAACCTAATGGAAGTCGTAGGTGTGGATTTTGAAGTAGGAAGTACTATAATGAGGACAGATAAATCAGTTGTCCTGGCTGCAAATAGGTAGCATACAGAGTTATCTGTGACCCTACTGAACTAGTCAGCACTACAGGAGGGGTATGATACACTAGCTGGCTAGGTAATGTTGTGCACTTTATATGTTACAGCAAGCCATTTGTATAATGCAGAGAAATTCTTTATAAAAACAGATCTACTATATTACACCACTTTCTAGCAGGTGAACTAAAAAAAAAAAAAAAAAAAACAGATCTACTGTATTTCAACACTTTCTAGTAGCTAAACAGCAGTTTTGCAGCAGTCCTTGAAATGTTTGTAATGAAAGTACTGCTAAACCAGTCCTACTGTTTTACAAAACCCTCTAACAGCTGAATGACTTGAAACAATGTAGCAGTAATTCAAGAGGTGCAGTGCAGCTACTGCAAAAAACATTTGTCACATCTGTGTAGGAAGTAGCTACAATAACAATACTAAAATGACTACCGTCTGCTGGATAAGTAATCGTCTTGCTATGGAAGGCTTTAGAATGACATTTGCAACATGTGTTTTAATTAGAGCACTATTTCTAGCAGTAATAAAATTGCCTAGCTATGGAAGGCTTTAGAACAACATTTACAGCATGTGTTTTAACTAGAGCAGTATCGCTAGCAGAAATAAAAACAGTCAAACACAGTGGGTAATACACATAAGAAATAACTATGGTAACACTCTTTACAATTGCTCACATTCAGCAACAGTTAAAAATTAAGCAGATTACAAGGCAAATAATGAACTTACAGTTAAGAGTGCACACGCGGTGGGTCAGCAGGGCAGGGAAAGTGTTTCTGACTTGGCACTCTTTTTACCTGGCTTTTTAAAACCTCGTGTTGGTCACGTTGGGTGGGGGGAGGTTAGAAATGTTTGCAGGTAGTCACAGGTATGATGTGCACCAGCAGTGCAAGTAAGCAGTCACAAAAAACAATCAGTACAATACCCTGTTTGCCATGTATGTAACTCATAAACTTATGATTTCCCTTCCAGTTATCAGGATTTTGTCTTAATAGGATCAAGAACGAACTCTTGTTTACATGGATGGGGAACATATTCCATAGAGTGGGGATCCATTGGGACACATATCTGTCTCTCCAGCATGTTCTGTTTGTCACAAGTTAAATTCAGATCCCTAGAGGTAATGTTTCTGGTGCTGTTTGTTTTGTACATATGCAACAAATCCACCAAGGCTGGGTCTGAGGAAGCCCTGTAAGCCAGCCAAAGATCCCCCTCAGCAGCCTGTAAGACACTGATACAGAAACTGAAACTTTAGGAGATCTATATAGGACAATATACTCATCCCGTAAATTCTCCTGGTGAAAAACCTTTGTGGGTGTTCCTAATGCTGTCAAGTATCTGGCTCAGATAGAGACTGTAAACAATGCCTGAGTGCAATATTGTATCAACTGCCTTGGCCAGGTCAAGATATGGCATTGTTTTATCCTCGTCCATTGCTTTGGTGGCTCTCTCAAAGAATTCTACCAGGTTAACTAGGCATGACCTTTTCTTAACAAAACCAAACTGGTGAGTCCAGTGTCTCTAAGCTGACAAAGTCCTTGTTTATCATTTCCATGATGATTTGTTCCCATGACTCTCCATATTATTTTCATTAAACTGTTAGGTCTGTTGATCCCTGGGTCTGATCCACCCTTCTGGAGGGAATGACTGTTGCATTCCTCCATTCAGTTGGAAGGTAGCCTGTTTTGAGGCTGTAATTGAAGAGTGCCTCAAGTAGTCCCAACAGGTTGTGTTTTTGACTATTCAGGAGGCAACCAGGGATGCAGGGACCATAGAGGCATTGTTCTTGGCATTAGTGAGTCCCTGCTAATAATTAGAAGAATGTTGGAGGGCGTTTCACCTGGAGGAGTTGAGGGGTGACATTTGAGCTGAATTTGTTAGTAGATCTGCTATGTCACCCTGATCAGGCGAAGGTGGTACCTTTCACCACCAGTTCAGCGCACTGCTGTGCATTACCTTTAAGGTTCTGGACACAGCTGAAGAACTTTTGATTAGTCTGTGAGGCTATCTTGACCTCTTAGTTGGTCTTCTTGGACTTAATTAGACCTCTTGGTTTCTTGTTTAGTTGTATAAGAGAACATTTGTCTTTAAGGGAGTTTTTATTTATTTATTTAACATTTGTTTACTCGGAAAGTCTGACTTAGAACAAAGCCAATTTTCAGTGGAGGCCTGGGGAGAGATGATTTAGACGCATGTCTTTTGTTATGTGGGAGGAAACTGGAGCACCTGGACGAAACCTACATGAATGCAGGGAGGACATGCAAACCACACAGAAGGCACCCCAACTGAGAATTGAACTGGAGAACCTCTTGCTGTGAGACAACAACACAACCATTGCAGCACTACACCATCCAGTTGCTTTTCCTGATTTTGGCCATGAGGTTTTTCTATATACCTTGTTTAGATGAAGATTCCACCAGTGGGATATTTTTTTAAGTTTGTTTTGGGTTTACTTCTGGTAGGCATGAAAGCCTCTATGCAGCCATGCACATGTTTTTATTTTACCCTGAATAATTCTGCATAGGTAGCTATGGTCTTGGGGTTAGGAGGAGCCTTGAATTTTGAAAAACTATCACTTACTAGGATACCTCTGCAGAATTATTCAGGGTAAAATAAAAACATGTGCATGGCTGCATAGAGGCTTCCATGCCTACCAGATGTAAACTCCTGTTCGGCATCTACTTCTCTGAAGTGCAGGCCAACACAGATGGTCTTTGGCTAATTACTTTTGCAGATTACTGCAAACTGGGAGCCATAATAGAATCACCTAATGATGTAGACATTCTACAAAAGGGCCTCACAGAGACAAATACTTGGTGTCAAAGTCATGACTTCAAGCTCAGTGCCAAGAAGTGCATTGTCATTCCCTTTGGGAGAAACACAGTACCCATGAACTACCACATAGGCAGTAACTCACTAAACACTGAAAGTGTAATAAGAGACCTTGGGACACAGGTGGACAGTAGTCTCTCCATGATAACCACATCGCCACAGTAGTCAGGAAATCCTTCTACATGGCACACCTCATCACAAAAGGGATCTCTTCTAGAAAAAAGGAGGTCATTGTTTCTCTCTACTCATTCCTCATCAGACCCATTATAGAGTACAATGCCCCATTTGGCATGTATCTCACAAGACACCTACATAAATTGGAAAGGCCACAGAAATACCTCACAAAGAGGATTACCGGTCGCAAACAGATGCCCTACACAGGCCATCTCAAAAAACTCCAGCTCTACTCTGTCGCATATCGCCTACTGAGAGGCGATTTCTGCCTAACATGCAAAGCTATGTCAAACCCAGAGCTATTGGACATGCTCCACGTAAAGAAATCCCAATCCCTCTGAACCACACACTCCAGGGACCTAAACCTTGTCACCACAATAAACAGAACATGCTGAAGGGATAGATTCCTGTCCCAGAGACTTCCCATACTCTGGAACAAACTACCCATTCATGTCAAGCAAAGCTCCTCATTGGCCCTCTTTAAGAAAAATATTGACAACTGGATGGGAAATAGAAAATTCACCCCAGGGATCACTTCTGCTGCACTGCTTGACAGGGGCACAGGAAAATAATTTTCTTGGGTGGCAAAAGCCAGGGAACTTTTTTGTCTGGGCTTATATAGGCCCCAGGGCTGATAGCCTAGTACCTATCTATGAACCTATGAATATCATTTGCCTTAGAATTGTTCCTAAGTGTTACTGGTTTAGCTGGATTTTCTGGGTTGATTTTTTTACTTTAAAGGAGATGGCTTTGCATTCTGACCTCACTAGTGAGGACATGAAATGGGGGGGGGGGGGGGGGTCATTATCTCCCATGTTGGTGAGTACTAAGTCAAGTATGTGTGATCTTTTTGATCCTCTGGTTGGACCATGCGCTATATGTTACAGTGTGTTAGTGTTAACGTCCAGGAGGCATTGTGTTTGTGAGTCTGAGGCAGTGTAAGTTTCCCAGTCTATATGGGATAGTTTAGTCACCCATGAAAAGGGTGTTTGGTTGGATGGCGAGTGCCCTATTAGGTTTAGGTAAGAATCATGAGAGTCTAGGGTCATAAATGGTGACCTGTAGGTAGTCATGATATTGTGAGAGACCTTATCTATGTTGACTTGCACATGGATGAGCTCCATGGTATCATGCAGAGACCTTATCTATGTTGACTTGCACATGGATGAGCGCCATAGTATCATCCTGTTTAACCAACGTAAACGCATGTTGTTTGCTAACATAGATTGAGACCCTCCACCGTTGGCTCCAGTCTGTACTATTGGTGGTCTAAATGTGTTGAAGGCAGTGTAGCCTTGCACAGCCAGAGTAACTTCTACAGCTTTATCCAGGTTGGTCACAGCACAGATGTCTACATTCTCCAGAATGATTAGGGCTTAAAGAGTGGTTTTTTTTGTTTCGGCTTCTAGCATTCAGCACTAACATCTTCAGGTTGCTTGAAGACTTTCACTATGTTGGTAGTTTTGTCTTTTTGGCATTGCCTAAAAAAGGCTCTCTTGAGGTGGTAAGTTTTATCTAATATCTAAAAGCCTGGGGTGGGGGGGGGGGGGCAAGTGCAGCCATCCTAGGCAAAGCAACATGTTCAGTAAACTATTTCCTCCCATATTGGCAGGCACTGGATCCCCCTGGAGTGACACCAAAAACTAAACCAATTATTAAAATCATTTTATGTTCATACTGTAGTATCATCCTTGGTGAAGTAGAATCTTGCTTAATGCAAGGCTCTGACCTGTCTGACATATATTCTGGGAGATCCATTATGTCTCTTTTCATATATCCCAGTGAGGTATGCCTCAGTTCATTTGCACCCACATGGGCTATGATAGAATCCTATTGATACCTGGGGGTCAGATAGGCAACTAACTGTGATCTTTTCCTTTTCTAACCTGCAGTGTGGGGCATTTGTGTGTCACATAATGGAGTCCCCAATGACAAGAGTATTGGGTAAAGAATGTTGTGTCTTTTGGCTTATCCCAAAAGGGGTCGCCACAGTGGAACTCCAGTCTGCTAATGTTTGGTAGTGGATTTTTACGTGCCGAGTTACCAGCCCTGATGCATGACCTTCAACGAAGGCATGCCCATTCACGCATGCCTCCACACAGAAGACGTATTGGGTAAAGAATATACTTGCCTTATGGCCTTTGCTGCTGGGGGGGGGGGGGTAGTCATTGGGTGTAGGCTTATGTGAAATATTTGTTTATTTTGGTGTGTGTTTTAGTGATTGCTGAAAAGCAGTGTTGGCATTAGAGGTCTTTGGAGGTGTTTGAGATTTGGGAAGGTTTCTTTTAGCACCTCAGCATAATAAGAGTGTGTGTGGTGAGTGGTACGTGTGAGGGATGTAGCATGGGTATTCTTTACAACCTTATTTGTATGTGAGATTTGTGCCTCCAAGGAAATTGTGTAGTTACATCTTTTGCTTACTGTGTTATTTTATTTAATGATTAACTTGGTTATTTAAGAATGAGGCAATTGCTACATTGCCTTAAGATGCTCAGATCTACCAAACTAGCCACACAGAGATATTAGGAACTTTCACATCCATATTGTTCAGTCCTGTAATAGGTTGGGCTCTTTAGGATTAAGGATTGGGTTTTCACAGGGGTCTCCTAGGGTCGTTTCTAGGTTAACGACAATATGTTATATGGTGTAAGGATATGATATTCAATACACAAGCAAGCTGCTGTAAGCTTAATTCCATGCATTCCCACACACATTTTAACAGGTTTCAGATCTAATTCTAAGTATAATGGCAAATGTCTAGACAAAAAAAATTCCTTATATATGGGGCACTACTAACCGCTGCTGCATGGTGGGCAGCTCTGCACAAATTCATCTGATTTATAACAAATAAAAAAGCTTGAATACTGACTCTTGTGCCCTGTAGACAATAAATGACTGCACATTGAGCTGCCTGGAGTGCTTCTCTCAGAGAGACCAGGTAAACACCTTCTGTCACACGATGGTTGATCCTGGAATTTCTTAATGTAAAAACAGCAAAAATAGCTCTTGAGTGCAGATTAAATGACAAACTACTACTAAACAATTAAGTCCTTGGCTACTTCATCCTTATGCAAGGTGATCTGGAGGTACACAGAACTAGAAAAAGCCAATAGAGAACTGATGACTTTTTCTACAAAATTAAAAACTTAAAATTTGCTTAAAAAATAGTAGCTATCACTGTATAAACAAAGTACAAGTGTAGTAAATCAAGAAAATTTTCTTATCTTAGCATGGATGGCTCTGGATGCAGTTGAAACACTTGAAAAACATTGCAGAGCTCTGTTTAAGTGGTTCTCATTGCAGCAATGACACATTACGGCATATCAAGCAATCTGTCATCTTCGGAGAATATGATGAGGAATAAAACTGCTCGCCTCATAAAAATTTCCAGTGATCCTGATACTAATTCAGGAGTGCTACTGATGATAAAAGCTGAAACTGTTCACAATCAAAGTGATATTTCAGTCTACATTGTTACCTCCACCTCTTCACTTGAAAGCCCAAAATATTGAGGCAGAAAAGAAAAAATAATGTATTTATTATTTTATTTATTTAACATTTGTTTACCAGGAAAGAACGACTGGGTCAGGAATACATTTTCAAAGGAGGGCCGGGTAGAAAAGCTTCAAATGATACATTAAATTTAAGACATTTTACAACAAGACAATAGCAAGTATTAAAGCGCACATTAAACAAGTAATGAATACTAAATAAGTACAGAGAGATAGATACAAAAATAAAATGTAATAGATAGGCAATGCTGAATAAAAGTAATGTGGTAGATTACAACTTTTTTTAATCAGGTAGGATTAGGGTAAACAGTGAGGGTCCGGCAGAGGGTCAGAATACTAGAAGAAAGCATTTACTTAGAAGAATTGTGGAGTAGGATGGGAATGGTTAAGGGTGTAGAAACACATAAAGTTTCTTAGTTCAATATAGTAATGGTTAGTGGATGAAATTCATGGTCTAAGGATCTCCAGATATAGAAAGGAAAGTCCCTAGAGAGTGAATACAGTTCACCTGTTAACAGAAAGAGCAGGGGCAGGTCTGATTACAAAGAAAATGTTTTTTAGGGTGTGTTTGAAATTGTTAAAACACTCAGTGGTAGTAATGTCCACTGGCAGAGAGTTCCAGAGCTTGGCAGTAGCATGAGAGTACAGGCACTGTCTGGCTTTTTTGTTTGGAATGTAGACGGTTAGGAGGTTTTTTTTTTTAAAGAGTGGAGGCCTCTGGTAAGGATGTAGGGTTTTAGGACAGAGTTTGAGGGCTGGGGAACTATCAGGTGTATATATCATTTTATGTGTAGAAGACAGCTGAATTAGGTTTAGGTGACGTGTAAGTTGGAGCCAGTTTAGTTCTTTAAGAGCTAGGCAGTGATGGGAACAGTAGGAGTAGCCTGAGGCAATTTTGGTAATTTTATGGTAGCAAGATTGGAGAGTGGAGCTTGTTTTTAAGAGAAGATTGTAAATTGGTGTATAAGGGGGCTGCATATAAGAGAGAGGGAAGCAAATAGGTGTTGGTGAGGGTTTTTCTGCTGGAGTTATCCAAGAAAGTTTTTTTTTTAATGCTATTGCAGATGTGGTATTCAAAAGTTAGTTTGTTGTCTATGGTAATGCCTAGTAGCTTAGCCGCGGGAACTGTTTCATTTTCTATATTATCCTGAGAGAATATTTTAAAGTCAGATGAGATTGGTTTTGCCGAGAAAAGCAAGAGTTTTGTTTTTTTAGGATTTAGAAGGAGCTGGGCTTCTCTCAGCCATGTCTCTATTGAGGTAAAGGTGGTGTAGGTGAGTTGCTGGAGATGTATGTTATTAGAGGATGAAATTATGGTAGTGCCATCTGCGTATTGGATAATGGAGCTAAGGGGTGATGAGGTGTGAAGGTTGTTGGTGAAAACATTGGAGTAAGAGTCTAAGTATGGACCCTTGTGGTATCCCAGTTGTGTTGGTTTGATATTGGCTTAGCTTATTTTGCTATTTGACACACTGCTGGCAGTTGGATAGGTAGCTTGCAAACCATTGATGGGATGGTAGGGTGCAGCCTACAAATGGATAGCTGATGAAGAAGTTTGTTGTGGGACACTGTGTCAAATGCTTTCGATAAGTTTAGTAATAAGACAGAGGTGATATTACCAGAGTCAATGGATTTGGACACAGTGTCCATGAAGGAGATTAGGGTAGTCGTGATGCTGTGTGATGGATGAAAACCATGTTGGCTAGGGGTAATTAGTTTATTTTAGATGAGGTGGTGAAGCAATTTCTTATGTATGCATTTTTCCAGGAGTTTGGAAAGAGGAGAGAGGGTAGAGATTGGGTGACAAATAATATAAATTATATAAAACTAACCAACACTCGTGCTTTATACTAAATAATGCATCTAGCATATCCAACAAAATAATAACTATATTAGCTTATCATGAACAGCATAATGATTATGTATGCTGCATAAAATAACTTGGTTAAAATCTCACACCCAGTTTCTTTTCTCTCTGTTCCAAGGCCATTGTGCAATACAAACCAGAAAGGAGGCATTATAATGATGCTATACAGGTATTCTATCAGTCTGAAGGCACTTGGAATAACAATTGCATCAGAGACTAGTTACTTAATTTCTATACCCCACAATGAAGTACATGAAGCCATCACATAAGCCGTTAATCCCCCACCCACCTGTAGCTCATCCGCATTGCTTGACAAGCCCACAAGTGAAATTCTGGCAGTATTGCCAGCCCAATTACTTGGTGAACACTTTAGCTTGCTGTGTTTTCCTAGAAAGCTGAAATTAAACTAGTATTTAGAAAATAAGTGAATACTGAGGTGATTATAAATCCATGAATTTAGCACCACGGGGTGGATTTCATAAAATCCAGCACCTTCAGATTCACATAACATGCCTTTCCACTGGTTGTGCAAAAACACCAGGGATAACACATAACCTCATTACTACTAGAAAGTGCTATATTCATACTAAGCATTCATTCTGCCAAGTCCTAGCATCAGCAATCAGAAGTTCACTGTTAATGCCATCTCACACAGAAAATGCCCATCAGCCATGCAATAATGCACTCCATACATTTAAAAATCCCAATTACTACAAATCAGACAGTTGGGTGGGTCTCAAAAGTCGCTAACCATAAAACTAAAGCAATTAATCAAACTGAGGGATACAATACAGACCTTAGTAAAATGAAGTGCTGGTGTTTATGACAAACAGCAGTTTAAGAAACATGTAAACTAGTAATAAAATTACACTAAATAGTGTATCTGAAAACTTAAGTAGCAAGCCTTAATACCATTAATATGTATTTAAAGTGGGCAGACATGCTTAATCATTTTTAGCTTGTGGTCTTGAACCTCCAGCCATACTTCTCAGCCTGAAAAATAAAGCTGGAACAAAGGTAAACACCACTAGTAAACAAAACAAACCCTGGTAAACGGCTCCAAATCTGAGAACACACCACAATAAAGAACCAGCACTATCAGAAACAGCAGTATTTCTAAAGGTTTTTATTCAACAAAATTGAGAGCTTTTGTTTTACTGGATGACTTTGTCAGAATAAAGACACTCAGTTTTCCACTAGATGTATATTAGTCATTAAACAAATAAAGAACTATTATTGGCCAAAAAGTTTACAGCATTTCTTGCCTATACAAAATTCAAACTAGCCTTGTTAAAGTTAATACTGAATTCACACTAAAACAGTGTTAATAAAAGCACGTTTTTAAAAAGTATATGTTTAAAAAAAACATGCAAACAGTATTTTCACACTTTACATTTGTTCATGAAACCATTTTTCATTTATTTATATACACAACGTTTATATATATATTTCCATCACGACTTAGCAGCCCTCGTTTTTAATACAGGACCCAGTGAAAGTCACCCATTGAGCCCTGGGGGTGTCCCTGTGTTTAACTGCAGTTGCCATTACAATTCACAGTACTCCAATCCAATAAATTTTTCCCATTGTCCACCCCTAGGGTTTGGTTCAACTTGCTCTAACACCCAAAATGAAAATCTCCCATTTGGTCAATCTTTCAAATGCTTATAAAGTGCATTACTTGCCATACATTTGGAAATTTCATAATGGTGTTCATAGACACTTGTTTTTAACTGTCTGTCTGTTTTCTCCACATAATAGGCTGAACACACTTGACAGAAAGCTAAGTAACTACTCCTTTGGATGTACAATTAAAATAGGTCTTAGCTGTTAAAGGGTTCTGTATAGTGCTTAACTGAATTTCTTGTCTATGGGCCATGTGTTTACATTGAATGCACATCCCACACTTATAGATCCCCACTTTCCTACTGAGTTCTTACAATTCTGTTTCTTAGAAGTCCCTTCAAGTAGAGTTTTCATATTGAGTCATCTTTTGTACCACAAAAGGAGGGTCTGGAGAAAAACATCAGGTCTGTTGGGAATTGTAGAAAAGGTATGCCAATATTTCTGTATAATTCTTTGAATTTCTTTGGTGTCAGAGCCATACTTAAAAATCGTGGACCTTGTAAATTCATCATTTGGTTCACTTTGGGCAGTACTCCTAACATCAGGTCCTGCATTGTGGCATTGTTATGGCCTTGGGCATTAAATCTGTCAGTTAAATCAGAGGAACCAAGCAATGAGATATATTATATACCCCACCTTTTTTAATTTCTTCCTCAATGAACATCTGGGCCACAAAACTTAGATTCTGTTCTATGTCTTCTACATTGGATGTCATAGGGGCAATACACACCATTTGCCTTTTGATAATATTTCTCTTCTGGTGGAAGGGATGGTTACTTGGGTAATGTAGGTAAGAGTTAGTGAAATTGCTCTTCCTATAAATCTTTGATTTGAATTTATGACTAACCAAATCTTTCTTTAATTTTACATCCAAGTAGCTTATTTCCTCTGTTCCAACATTATAAGTGATTCTCAAAAAATCCACAGTTTGGTTTATGTAGGTAACAAAATCATCTGATTTGTCCCTATTACCTCTTCAAAGAATAAAAATGTCATCCAAAAAGTGTACGTGTTGAACTAAACACATAATTCTGCTCCCCAGTTCAGTTAACACCAAATCTGCAAACATGCAGCTGCACGCAGCCCCCATGGCGATGCCACTGACCTGTTTATAGTACTCACCTTCATAGAGAACAATTGTCTTAACACCAGTTCTGACATTTCCATAACTAACTGCAGCTGTTGTGTTAGATAAATATTTGTTTCTAATAATGACTTCTGACACCTATTCTAAGCCAAATGAGTGGGGAATCACTGAAAACAAATCTTGAATGTCAGTTTTACCAAACAGTTTATCAGGGTCATAATATTTAACAGAACTTTATAACCAAAAAATCCCTCCACCAAGACATGGTTATTTAAAGGCAGTACAATTTTTAGTTTTCTATCTACATATCTAAAAGATATGTTTTTGAACCTGAAGCTGCCACTGTAGGTCTGAGTGGTGGATCATTAATATTTTTATGAACCTTGGATATCCAGAAATTTGATGGTATAAAATGCCTAGGGTTGCTCAAAAATTCATATAAATTTTTGTCAATGATCTGCTGCAAAAAATTAAAATCCAAGGCCAAATCATTTTTCCTATAGGCCACATTTCCTTCATTTTTGGATACCTGCATGTACTTTGAATTAATGTTAAGCATTTCTAACATTTTGTTGAATACAGTATATCCAAGAATCTATTATAGCCACCACTCTCCCCTGTCAGGCTTCATGATTCTTACTTCTTTACATCGCTCTCAATCTTCCATATCCAAAATGAGGAACACTCACCTTCATAATGAGGAACAAATGGGCAAAATGTGGAGCACATACTAATGGCTTACTGACAACTTTAACTAGGAAGGTCATAGGATGGTTAAAATGTGCTGGTTTTACTCATAAAGAAGATCCTTTAATGAATTAATATGATTAATTTTTATTTACCATGGATTTCACTTAAAAAAATTCCTAACACTGAATGTGTGACAGACTCTTTCAATGTGGAACTTTGAGGAACTTTGAGGAACATGAACTTTTTAAGACCCCAAATGAGGTACGTTCTTTGTAATGAGGTACACTTGAGAGGGATGCTTCTTTATCAGCCCTTAGTTCTTTTGACTGTCCTATCATCTTTCTAGAGATTAAATGGAATTATTTTGTTCTTACTTAAATATGGCCTGATGTCATGCTCAACTAGAGTTTCAAATTTCACCAAAAATGTATGTAGAGGAAGGTTGTGCATACTCTTCTTGAACGAACTGGGTTCATTCTCCCCTTAATTTTGAAAC